>NC_089743.1:30598697-30783697 GCF_040412425.1 Macrobrachium rosenbergii | reverse complement strand
GTGTGAGAAATTATGGAAGCAAAGAGCACTATGTGTATCAGCTTATATAAATGTAAAATTGATATTGCAGGCAGAGTACCCGAATATTCGATTTCTTTCAAAGCTATCCTGAAGTAATTAGGTAAATTGAAAAGCTGAGGACTGTACATACTTTAAGAAAGAAATTCAGATGAGGATTGCAAGTTTTTTTTTGTCATGTTTTGAGTTATGAGAACACAGTTATATTAAATCTTAAGTTTTATCTCCAGCACAACTGTTGAAATTTTTCTTTCAAATGGTGAGGGGAACTGCAGGTGTTCATGATTTTTTCATATGGGCATTGCTGGGACACTGGTGATTTCATTTTATACATCTCACTCAGTTTTACTATATATTTTTTGTATGTTTAGTATGGATTTCGTATTTATATTTATTTCCAGTGTATGTTTAGTCCAGATAAACCTCCTATTGTTTCCTTAGAATTGTGTTGCTAGTATGGTATATAGAAACTCTTTCATGAAAGCAAGCCACATAACTATTTTCAGAGATGAAACTTATTGTATTCAGTGTTTTTGATTATTGTATAAAAGTCCTGACTGCCGACTTCAAATGAAAGTGTGTTATGTTAAAGGAATTTCTCTCTCTCTCTCTCTCTCTCTCTCTCTCTCTCTCTCTCTCTCTCTCTCTCTCTCTCTCTCTCTCTCTCTCTCTCTCTCTCTCTCTCATATACACTTGCATGTAGGAATACTGCAGTATTTTATATTTTTCAGGAATTTGTTACTGGACCCAAGTGTGACACATGTATTCAGAATTCTTTCTACCTCAACGAGAATAACCGCTATGGTTGTATTGATTGCTTCTGTATGGGAATTACTGAGCAGTGTACATCTTCAAATTGGTATAGACAACAGGTAAGGTGTCTGTTTCTTAGTTGTTATATTCCAGAAAGAGTGGATGAATCATATATTTGTTGTTTCACAACAGACAGATACAGCTAAAAAAATTTTCAAGTAATTTAGTGTTTGCAGGGTTTGTATGCAGATCATAAGATATATTCAGAATTGGTAGTGTCAACATTTTATCAACCAAAAGCATCTAATTTTAGCAGACAGAATGCAATGAAGATTTAAACATTGACCCTGACAGAAGCTTTTTATAATTCAGTGCTATTAATACAGAAATAACTTCCTAAGTAAATTTGAACATTTTTCTTTTACAAAATGGAAGAATTTAACTGCAATTATTCAGCTCAGTTTTAACATAACAGCAAGACATCACTTGTTGCCATTTGTATGATATCTACTTATTTTAAGGAGATATTCCATATCTTTTGTTTTTATATCTTTCTCTGGCAATGAATAGTATTTTAACACACCAGAGAGAGTTATTGATCTTTTATTGGGTACGATATATATATTTATATATATATATATATATATATATATATATATATATATATATATATATATATATATATATATATATATATATATATATATATATATATATATATATATATATATATATATATATATATATATATATATATATATATATATATATATATATATATATATATATATATATATATATATATATATATATATATATATATGTATGTATGTATAGGTGTGTGGGGATTTGATTTTCCCTTTGGCAGTAAGTAACATCCAACAGTTAAACCTTTTTAGCAAATAAAACATTACTTTGTACCATCCTAAATATTTTTAGCATTGACTAGTGTAACTGTTTGGCCGAGACTTGATGGGTAATTAAAGTTTTACTTGATTCTTTCATAGGATTATTAAGAAAGTTTTGGCTCTCATGACAAAAATGAATAGGTGTGTCTCCAATTCAGTGTCTGTTGCCCCAATATTTATTTCTATCTCTTTCTTGATATACAAATTATAACAAGGCTGGTTTTTTGTCAGTGATTAGTTCATATGGTGTGTAAATGAGCAGTATTTCAAGTGAATACAGAAAATTATGTTAAGAGAGTTATTTGAAAACCCTTGTTATGCTTACATTTAGTATATTTGTATGTTTAAATTAAGTTGGCCTCATGCTGCCATGGGTTCTTGATCCCATTACAGTATATTAGTGGGAATGTAATCAGTTATTATTCATAGTGTTTTGTTGCTGAAGAGAATTCAGTTATAAATGTCACATTTCAAGTAGGCTTTGATTCAGGTATCCCTAAAGTGAGAACTCTGTACATTTTGTAGTATGATATAATTTATTTCATCTCTGATGTTAATGGAAAATTTGAGACGATGGTTAAACTCTCTTTCAACAGCATTTTTAAAAATAAAATTTCATATTTTGCTCATAAATCCATTCTTGAAATACTCTCTGTCCATGGTATGTTTGATCCTGCTGTCATTTGATGGTGCTGTATTGAAGTCTTTAAAGACTGAAGCACCTGCAGTTTGGAAGTAAACTTTGTCAACTGTAGTCATTGCCTCCTGAGGTCTTATACCAATACCAACATTATAACATTATTTTGTTGAATAAAACAACATGTATGTACAGTATTTTGTTTCTGTTTTTTGTTGTTGTACATGCTCAAAGTGGATGTCATATTCTCCAGGAGTGTTTTCTGAAAAGATATTGGAAGCTTTAAAATACTGTTGGAAGATTCATTTAAATTTTCAGATCCATGATCCCTATCCTATAGGGATGTTAGGTAATGAAGCTGCACTTCTTGCTAGGTTGATTTTCTAACCCTCTCTAAGAGTTTGTTTTGTACTTATCAGTCATTACTTTATACTCTGTATTTCCATCCTTTATTAATTTAGAGAAATTCAGAAGGTATAGTAAAATGCAACGTTTTAAACAAAACAGATACTTGATGACACATATATAGACAATTTGGACAAACTACTGCCTATTGTCTTTGTTAAAAGTGGTATCAAGAATGAACCACTTGCATTTTAGTTATTATCTATAAGAACTTCTTTATTATTATTGTCATTTTATTTAATTAATTGCATTTTATTTCATAGGAATCTGTTTCATTTACCAATGATCGTCAAGGATTTGAGCTTGTGGACAAATTCCAACAAAATGTGATTAGTAATGATATCTACGTAGACTCTGGACGTCAGGAGCTAGTCTTCCAAGAGTTTTCTCGCCTTGGTCAAGAGGTAAGTGGTGGCATTTTTTTTTTTGCAAATTTTCATATTTACTATATTTGCTTTCATAATAGATTCTATTATCTGTAAGACACATTCCTGTTTTAATAGGATATTCTTTTGGAAAGAAGAATTTTAGTTCATTTCATTTATATATATATATATATATATATATATATATATATATATATATATATATATGTGTGTGTGTGTGTGTGTGTGTGTGTATATATATATATTGTAAGGCAGTCCCCACTTACCGATGGCTTTGGTTACTGGCATTTCAGTGTTATGGTGCTTGGCTAGCGATGTCGTTAACCAGGTTTCCCATGCCAGGAAGTGGTTTATTGGCATCAGTAAGCAGTTTATCGTTGTTGATAAATGGTTTATTGGTGCTGATAACCAGTTAACAGCGCTGGTAAGCAGTTTATCTACGCTATTATTGGCGATTTTCAGTTATCGGCGATTTTCGATTAGCAGCGCTCAGCTGGGAACGGAACCCCAACCGTTTACTGGGGATTGCCCGTATTGAAAATTGTCTTGTCTTTTCGAACACCTGATACAATTTATAAAAATTATCATTTTAACCCTAACGTATCATAAAAAGAAATAAACATACCCCATACAGCTTACCATAGCCTACTGCAAGATAAAGTGCTCTGTGATGATAAAGGGCTGCAAGAGTCATATGTTATCTACAAGAGGAAAATTGTGTAATTACATGGATTCCTTTCTTTTACTCACATGCCATATACTGAATAGTATGTTCCTCTATGTGAAGACTGATTTCTTGTATTCAAAGGCTTTGTATAGAGAAAGTTAATTCCAAAGATAAGAATTAATTATATAGGGGGCAAACATGTTGACTTGCCATCAGTACAGTGGCACCAAAAAACATCTGCCAAATTTGGTCCTTTCAGACACAGAATCAAACAACAAATGCTGTCATCTGGACGGGTTTAGACTTTATGTATGTGAAATAATAATATATTTTTTTAAATGATGGAGAAGTAATAGCTTGAAGTTATATGTCTTGAGATATGGGCTTATAAAGTTTAAGCTTGCCATGTCATTTCTTTCTTCCAGATCTGACAGCTCCTTACCAGTTGAGTCTGTGGGGATTGAGCTGTCAAGGCATTGTTGTCAAATCATTGCGCTCCTTTGTGAGAGCAGTGGTTTCTGGGAAGTATCTAGGTGACCCCTTGACTCTTGGTGTAATTTATGAATCTCATCGTTTTTGGGCTGGTATGATTTTGAGGGAAGGAGGAGGTGGGCTACGGGGCTCATTTGTTTTTAACTGATACTAGCAGCTTTGTCTGAAAAGCCTTGCTCAGAAAGTGAGCTGAAAGTTTTCAAGCTTGAGAGTGAAATTTCTCTAGAAGTGTGAAGGAATGTATCGGGATGTATATCCTCAAGTAGATCAGAAAATTAAAACGTTTTGGCAGTCTCTTTGGGAAAATATTTTAATGAACCAAAAAATATGCAGTATTACATCATCAGTGTCTCCTTGGTCATATCCCTATGTGCCAAGAAGACAAGAAACAATGTTGTGCAGGTTAAGGATTGGACATACTAGACACTCATGGGTTCTTGATGTCTCTTGAAAATCCTCCATTTTGCGATGACTGTATTGTGCTCTTGACTGTGGGACATTTGCTGGTCGAATGTCCCAGTCTTGGGAATCTGTGACATAGGTTCCTGACTTGGGGACACGACAGGGAAGGACATTTTATCCTAGCTACAATTCTTGGGAAGGATTGTAATTTAGAGCAGTTATATATTTTTGTGAGGGAGGTGGGCCTCCTGAACAAAATTTAGATCATATACACAAAGTATGTGTATGTATGGATAATATATATGTACAGATATTATGTACATATATAATTTTAGATATTTTTTATATGAAACTCCTTTTAAACTTATTTATTTGTAGTTTCCTGTTTAATTTTATTAAGGTTCCAGTAAGCTAGGTGTTGTGATGCCAGTTTTAATAGACATAAATCAATCAATCTATTGAATGAGGTATAAATCAATCAATCTATTGAATGAGGTTGATAAATAGAACTGTCCACACCAGAATTATTTCTATGCTTGCGGGGATGATCCTTATGTAAGACAGATGCAGTGTATACAATTCTTGGTTAGGTATTTCTGGAAAAAGAGAGTTGCCTGAGGTTTAAAAAAATCAGTACCTTGTTTAATACTGATTGCAAAATGTTTAATGGAGAGAAGACACTAGAACTCTTTGGAAAATGAGCTGGGATTGACTTACATTTAGCAAGAAACACTACAGGCAAACTCAAGGCAAAAACATTAGGCTTAGATTTTTAAAAAAAGCAATTTAAGACAGGTTACATACATTAGAAAGTTTCCAGTTTACTTAGCCTGTCTTACCATGAGCACAAAGTGGGTTAGGCCAATGGAGTTTCAAGAAAGGCAAGCTTGTATAAGGACATTACTGTAAAACTTAGGGCCATTGGCCAAGAGGTAGCCATGGTAGGATTCTAATGTACAGTAATACAAAAGTATGTCAAGGAAGAAAAGAGAGTGGAAGCACAAACAATCTGAAGCACACTGACTGAAACTTTATGAGTACTATAGAATAGCAGAAAGATGAGTTTAGAGGTTGATACTAAAAATTAGCCTAATGAAATCAGACTCACCTGTCTGTGTATCATAGGTATGGACCAAAGGTTATTGAATGAGCTGAAAAAGGAGCAAAGTAAATTGAAAGTAGAGCTTTTTGCTGGCACAGGCACTTGCTTCAGGGCAGCCCATAAAAGGGTATGTGAGAAGAAACCAAATGGAACAGGTAAAAAGTTTAAGGCAAAGCCAAAACCAAATGGAACAGATAACAAGTATAAGGCAAAGCCAAAACCAAATGGAACAGATAAAAAGTATAAGGCAAAGCCAAGCAGCTAGAAAACAAGGGATTTTGCAAAGACCCTTCAGCACTATTTGCAGTGTTTTGTGCATTGCATTCTACTCATCTTGTAGAAGGAAAAGCTCTTGGAAGATTTATTTTTATAGCTCCCTTGAACTGAACTGATTGGCTCTCATTAAACTGTTTATATGTTATCAGGAATGGCAGGGTAATTGTGGTGATATGTAAGATGTACAGAAATTGCTTAATGTTGTATTAAAAAATTGGGTATACGGTGTGAAACATATTACATGATCAGTACAGCAAAGCCCGAAAGAAAGTAGTTTTATATTTACTGTTGTGATCTTTCTTTTATATACTGAGTCTGTGTACCATTAACTTTCATGCTTTATTAGTGGAAGTTTCTTCCATGCGCAAATCGACTAAAGAGCCACATTGATGACCAAAGTTGTTCATTACTATCATTAACTACAATTCAAAAGAATATAGTGATACAAAGTATAGTATGGGTGCAGCTAAAGGGAAAGTGGATAACCTGTGAGAACTACCATTCTCCATAATGCTTGCTTAGGTATTAGGCAGTCCCTGGTTAACGGCGGGGCTTCCATTCCCGGCCGAGCGCCGATAACCGAAAATCGTTGATAATTATGGCAATAAATGGCATTTACGACATCATAAGCGCCAATAAACCACTTACTGATGCCAATACACTGCTTACCGACGCCAATAAACCACTTACCGATGCCGATAACCCACTTACCAACGCCAATAAACCTCTTACAGATGCCAAAGTCGCTTACCGTCGCCAAAAATCTGGTTAACAATGTCGTTAGCCAAGCGTTGTAAAACCGAAACGCCATTAACCGGCACTGCCGATAAGTGAGGACTGCCTTATTAGCAAAGGTCTTTGTGTGTTGGTTGTTGGTTTTGTACAGGGACAGTAACAACTTTGTGATCTGAGATTGTTGGATTAGGATATCCACCATGATCAGTAATTCTCAATGGAACCATTTAGTAAATTTGTGAATTGTGAGCATTAAAGGCAGAAGTTTTATAGCAGACCGCCTGAATTTTGTCACATTCAAACAAACTTTCTCATTATTGTAGAAAAATAATAAAAAAAATTACCAGAATATTTTAAAAGGTAAGTGTCACTTCTTTTTAGATTAGTTTTGCTGTATTTCTTCCCTGAAATTTAAACAATTAATTGGGTATCAGGATGGTATAATGCAGTCTTGGAATGTGTCAGGGCACAAGAAAATATATCACGTTAGTACAGTAGTTTTCTCTTCCAGAAGTATGCATGAGATTGTTGTACTTTGTGTTTAGTTTATGTCTAAGTGGTTGTGAACAAATTCGATTCTGACTTAATAAAAATATTTTATATTTATTGGACACTAGGAAAGGACAACAGCTTTTGCATATGATGTTCCATGAATAATCCCGCTTGATGGTATTTTTAAAAACAATAGTAAGGTCAGGATTGTGGTGGAGAAAGTCATGCAATCTAGCCCTAATAACTGGATGGTGCATGGGATCAAAGCCAAGGAACTTGAGCCAAAAGGCCATGATGAAAAAACTACTGTAATAGCAGGAATATGAGTAAAGTAAAATTCAGTAAAATTAAAGTTAGAGGGATTAATTGGCAACAAGTTTGTGAATTTCATACAGATGATTGCCTTATATATGACTAAGGAAGTACAATACCAAACTGTAAGCCCAACTTATAATATTCAATATAAATTTATGATGTGAGTGACTGAATTATTCTACATTTTAACTTGCTTTGCATAGCCAAATGTTTTTTTATTTATATTCCAACATTGGTAAAATATACAGTATTTTTTGGTGACTATACATTACAGTGTACAGTATGTGTAAAGATGTTTCCTCTTTTCCTTTGACTACAGGTATATTACTGGAAGTTGCCTCAGCGTTTTCTTGGTGATAAAGTGACATCGTATGGTGGAAACCTGACATATAGTCTGCGTTATGTGCCAACTCCTGGTGGTCAAAGTTCAGCAAATGCTGCAGCTGCAGTGGAAATTTATGTGAGTGTGTAATTTTTTCTATATTGCATCAGTGCTTATAGCATAATTTACCTCATGTAAACCATAATACGATACAAAGCAGTTCTTAATATTAAACTGTCTTAAGATCAGCATAGTCTAACAGCATCAACCACAATGTGTTTCCTATGATTTTTCCAGGGCAATGATATTGTTCTAAAGCATTATAGTAGAAGCCAGCTCAGCCCTAGTCGACAAGAGACTGTAAGTGTTCCTCTTTATGAGCAGTACTGGGAAAGGCAAGATGGTCAAGAAGCTAACCGAGAACATTTCCTTATGGCTTTGGCTGACTTAGAGTATATCCTGATAAAAGCAACATATACCACAAATACTGGTGAAGTTGGGTGAGCTGTTCTTTTCATGTTAATTTTATAAAAAGTATTGTTTATTAACACAGTAGCCAATTCGTATGTAAATACATCCACTGGGATGGATTGGTGTGTATATTCTTCTTCAGAGTGCCTCTTCACATAATTTTTCAAGTTCTTAGAAGGATTTTATAGTAGAAAATAATGATTAATAGTACAGCAACTGAGATCTTTTAGTTCAATTTCTTAGCCCTACTGTGGAGTTCGTACCTGGAACAAGCTATTGCCTTACATAGTCTAATGCTCTAAATGGATGTAGATGACCAAGTACATACATAGTAAATGAAAAAGATAAAGTTCCAACAGGGAGTGACATCTTCAAGAAGGATAAGACCACCACATTCCTCACACTAGTATAATACTTTTAGCCTTTTTTCTGTGTTGCATTTATTTAATTCTTTTATATATTTTTCCTTTTTCTTTATGTGTTTGTGCTCTTCATCTTTCCTGCCATATATGCAGTATGGAAGAATTAGATTATACCCTCAGAATTGTAACAGTTCTGTTCCTTATAGAGATAGTATTTGTTTTGAAATGATCAGATATCTAGCACCATCAGCTAAATCATATGTTTTGCAACTATGCAATCATTTATGGTCCAGAAATTTGTTCCCTAAAGAGGGCATAAATGCCATAATTATTCTCATCTTCAAACCAGGAAAATACCCAAGTAATGTTGACTGCTACAGACCTGTTTCCCTTACAAGTTGCTTATGCAAATTGTTAGAGAACATGGTAAATGCCTGGCTTGTATGGCACAGATGTAAAAATATCCTGACACCTACCAAGATTGGCTTACATAATTAATAATAATAATAATAATAATAATAATAATAATAATAATAATAATAATAATAAATAATAATAATAACAATATCTTTATTTTAGCTCAGGGCCATATTCAAGGGATATACAAAGTGGATATAGTACAATACACACAATCTAGATACTGTACATGAGATAAAATGATAAAAATGATAATTGGCAATAAGCACACAGTTGCTGAAGTGGTGGGAAAAATAGTAAATTATAATAGTGGTAATGACAGTACTAATATTGAGAATAGGCAGCCCCCCGTTATTGGCGATCCAGTTTTAGGCGCTTGTCTAGCAATGAAAATAGGCGATTTCCGCTTATTGGTGCCGATAATTGCGTGTTGGCGCCGACACATACCTGAGGTGCTGATGACTGAAAGTCGGTGCTTATCGGCAATTTTCGCTTATTTTCATGCCACTGGAACAGAACCCCCCGCCAATAACCGGTAACTGCCTGTAATAGTACTGTAAAATAGGATTTTACTGGGAACAAATAATGATAGATATGTTCTTTGATATACAAAAAGTTAATGTTACCACATGGAAATAATCAGTTTTGAAGACATTATACAAAAATAATACACATGGTCGCTTACCAATTCATAAAAAAATATCTGACCGTACCTTTCAAGAATGAATTGATTCCAAGACTTTCTCCCATAAAAATGGAGTTCTTCAAGGAAGTGTTCTTATTGGCGTTCTCTTTGCACTAGCAATAAATGACTTAAGTAGTTAACTCCCATTCAGAATAAAAAATAATATTTACATGGATGATTTTGCTATATACTACACATTATCAAACATATGATGGAATGTATCGCCAGTAATGGTATGGTGAAAATAGATGTATGGATGTCATCAGTAGGTTTCCAGTTCTCCATAGAAAAGACCACAGCTCTTATATATTTTATAAAAATGTAAAGTGGAAAAAACATGAGACTGACTTAAAAAGGTTTTAGATCATCACACATCAGTATAGCCAATACATATCAAAGCCAGATGCAAAAATGATTTAAATTTGTTAAGGACATTTTCGCACATAGGGGAGCTGTCAGGCAAACCTTGACATTGTTGTACACAGCAACTGTTATGTGTATTCTAGACTATGGATGTCACTTCAGCTTGGATACAACTTTGAAAAGCTTGGCTCCAATTCATGAGCAGGTGCTCGGAATATGAACTGGAACCTTTAAATAAACCTGTCACTGTAGTGAAACTACAGGAAAATGATTCACCAGTAAGAAACTTTTTAATCAAAGAGATATTTTTTTATAATCACACTACTTTTCATAGTTAGACCCAATAAACGGTTTGATTAAACAAAAAGCTACCTCCTTGTGTAATGCATAAGGTAAAACTTGCACTATATTTAAATGTTACCATACTTTCCATCATATAAGGTGTACTGAAGTATAAGATGTACATACAATTTGGCTAGTTATATTTAGGAAAAATATAAAAACCCACATTTTGGCAAGGGTTTATTGACTTTACTTTTTTTACCGGGGAAAATTCTTATACAGTACACTGTTTGTGAGGAGATGATGACAAAAGCAAGTACTTAAATAAACAACCAAATTAGGAACCAGCTGTTTGCCAGTGTTAATTACCATAACTGTCGCATATTTATCAAGAGTTATCAGCTTGTTAGAAACTTGCCAACTCTTAGTGGTGACTTCCATAGGTAAAAATAAAATAAATTTTTATTCATCCTTCATGCAGTGGAGAAGGTGGTCTTAAAGTATACCATAAATTTAAGCTGCAGGTTGTAGCTGTGGCTGGAGAAAAAATAATGTGCTGGCTGCAAAATGTTTTGGAATAGGCAAAAACATCTGAAAGTGGCTAAATTGCATCTTTTCTTTATTTAAAGTTCATAGCAGTTATAAGTAAAGATAAGCTTCTTTTAATCAACCTTTGTTAATTTATAGGAAATTGAATAACCAAATTATTTTTCATTAAGCAACTAATGGCAGTGAGGATGGCAGTAGTACTCAGATCATTTGGCAATGATGATGTTTATAAAACTTATGTAGCTGATGGTTTTGAGAATGTAAACATTACCAGAATGCAAATGACGCATGATCTCAATGTTCATGTTTTACAGTATAATATTATGATAACACATACAATATACTGTAATTACAGTAAGTAAAACAACAGTTTTATTAAAATTGTAACCGTTTTCATTATTCCATACTATTTGAATTTTGCAATTGGGTATTGTCAGTGTAACAGCCTAATTGGGACTACAGCCCACACACTTACATTTTGTATCTTGTGTTTGGTGCAACCTCCTAAAACTAGGTTGAAAAGTATTTGGCGAAAGGTCACTTGAATTATGACAGTCCATTTTTATGGTTTAGCATTAATTCCATTTGTATAATCATTATGTAATCAATTATAAGCGTGCATTTTTCATTCTGGGATTTTCTAAGGAATATTATATCAAACTGTATTGTTCAGGTCTTTGTCTAGCACTGATAACCATAACCACTAGGCTTACTTAACCCCTTCAGTACTGCATGATGCATAATCGGCAAGATGCTGTAAAACTAGTTTTACTTTATATTTTTTTTGAAAACTAAATAATTTTAAACATAAAATTTGTCCTAGAAATTATTTTTACACTAAGGAAATGCAAATAAAGTGAGATAAATCTTTTCTGCTAAGCAATTTTGAAAAATATTGTTTCCTGCACAGATTGAAAGAGGTAATCTTAGATTATGCTGAGCCCCGAAATACTGGCCAGGAACGGGCATTTGCAGTAGAGATGTGTGAATGTCCTGTGGGATACCAAGGACTTTCTTGTGAGGATTGTGCCATTGGATACACTCGTAGTTTGTCTGGTCTTCATCTTGGTACCTGCATCCCATGTGAATGTAATGATCACTCAGAAGAATGTGATCCTGAAGATGGAATTTGCACAGTAAGTAAAATAACAATAGTTTAGTATCCAAGTAAACTTGACAATTTTAAACAACCTTTAAGAATACATCCAAGAATCCAGATTTTCTGAAATTTTATTGTTAATATTGTGCCTTTTTTAATGTTATAATATTAATCATGAGGACTTCCAGTGCTAATAGAGTGTGGATTTTGTATCACAGATAAATAAGGTATAAAGTAAACAGTTTATAAAATAAAATGGATAAAAGGAAGTACCAATTAGACTGAGATGTTGTCTATCATGTGCATGGCTGATCTAATGAATTAATAGTTATAAATTTCTCTTAATACAGAATATAGTATTTCTTATCTTATGCATCAGAGTCCTGAATCCTGTAGTGTAATTACTGTACCGATTAAATTTACCGACCAGATATTTTAATATTATAGCCTAAGAAAACACTAGTTTGACCAAGTATTATAAATTACAAGTAAACTGGTATGCAGTACTTCACATCTTATAATTAGTAAATTTGTTTGTTTGATATACTGTACATACTGAGCTGTTTATACTGATAGAATTTTGCTTTTGTAAAGCTCAAAAATTTTGTTATAATTCTCTACATATTTTTACTTTACAGTGTTTTTCATACCAAACATGACAAAGCGTGTAAATTATTCAATGGAATATGCTCAAGTTTAAAGTTTAGCGAAGTTACAAAAGAAATAATTTTACTAAGACAGAAAAAATATAGAATGATAAAAATGTATAGTTGTAGGTTATGGGATGGTAGTTCATTTCTGAAATTGAAATCATCTATGGGAAATTTTTTCTAACATTCAGTCGTTAGCTTAGGTGATAAAAATGTATAGTTGTAGGTTATGGGATGGTAGTTCATTTCTGAAATTGAAATCATCTATGGGAAATTTTTTCTAATATTCAGTCGTTAGCTTAGGTGCATGTTCCATAGAAGGTAGACTACGGAATCTTAAGACAGCTATGGATAATAGAAGCTTTCAGTTTCATACATGAAAAACCAGACTTAAATACAAAACATGGAAAATTTTGCCTTCCCACCAAATTATGCCATCCTCCCAATAATTTACATTACCCTCCAGCCCAATAAGGCCATTCATCCAGACAAGAAACCTTGCAGCGTGCCCAGGAGGTGCTCTACAAGTGGTGAAAATCATATAATACCAGGCATGAGTTAAATAACACAAGACAAGAGGCAGACACTACTTCACCTTTCACAACACCTGAGAAACCACCTATAAACTTTATATCAATCAAAGCATCAATTCCTTTCCCAGTGCAAAATCTACGTATAAATAAAGCAGGACCCCACTCCCTTAATCAGTCTTCCTAGTAACCCCAATGTGGTCATACTCAGCAGAACGAGAAAGAAGCATGGTCTCGATGCCTATAAGAAAAACTGCCGTCGTAGTTCCTGATAAATATACAATTTTCCTAATAGTAGTGAAAATCATATGGTAATAGTCATGAATTATAAAACACCAGATGAAAAGTCAGACACTACCAAAGTGCTCATAATGGGTGAGAAAATGCCCCTATATTTTCAACTAGTTGGAGTGCTTACATTCATGGTACTGTATGATCTAAAAATCTGGTAAGCTATGTCAGCATCAGTTTAGACAAACTTGACCCAATCCTTTCAGTGAGTTAAAGGCTATATTTTTGCTAATAATTTTGCCTGTACAGTGAACCCCCCGCGAATAGGTCAAATCCACAAATGCTTAAAACCCATCTAAAAACACTTAGAACTGCCCATTTTGATAGCTTAAACCAAGAAAAACCTTGTAAAAATGCTGATACTTGAGTATTTTAATAGTTTTATCACAAAAAGTGCATTTATTCATGAAAATTATATGAAAATACAGTAATTAGTGATTATTTCTCAGTGAAAATATGCATGAATGGGCGAATTTTTCCATGAATGATGGCTAGATATGTTCCACAGAGAAACCCGCGAATGCGTGAGTCCGCGAACCATGAGAACGCAAATACGGGGGGTTTACTGTATACAGAGTACAATAATAGTCCATGTTCCAGTATTAATGGGCCTGAGTGGATGCTAGACTATCAGATGGCCCTTAAAAATATTAAAAACAGATTAAACTTTAATTAATGTGAGTTAAATTTACCATTAAGGTTTTCTGGTGTTGCTAATCTCAAAACAGAAGTTAATTAGGCGTACTGAAATAATTATCTTTTATAATTCAAGAAGTTTTGACTTTAATAGATCAGCACACTTTCTGCAGTGTCATTTTGTATAGCTTACCCATTTTATCTTTGAGAAATTTTATTAGTACAATATTTATAGTCACTTATTAACTAGGTTTAAATTGCTGAGTATCAGCAAACACTTAGCATACCATAGCCTAGCTTATAAGCAGTTGTATAGTGCAGCTCATTTGTTCTGGAGTGAACAAACTAACTTCACCACGTTTTTCAGTGTGGTTATTTTTCATTGTACTAAATAAAAGCAATTATTAAAAAATTTTTATAGAGAAAAATAACGACCACATTATGTCCATAGTTCATTACTGTAGCTACTATACTTGCATACCCTCCAATGTCTTATACATTGTAAACATTGTATTGAGTTCATTATTGGTGTATTGTTTTAGCAACAATTTAGGCACAATTGGCTTGCATAATACACTACTTTAGCTACAGTGCACACATGCATCTCCTTGTACAAAATTTAAAAATTTTTATCTTGTTCACAAATAGTACTGTACAGTATATTGTTTTAGCAAGAAATTGGGGACAATTTGACTGTGATAGAAGGTCATTTGGTCAAGTTAGAGATTTTCTGTGTTTGCATAATTTTCTTAGGTTAAATTTTTAGGAGTCCCTCCTTACTGACTTCTAGTATTCATTAAGAGTGAAGCACATGTAAAAATTTTATTGTATGCATTTCAAGTATGTTGTAAAAAATATTGTTTAATAATTAATTTTATTTTTTATCAGAACTGCAGAGATAACACTGCTGGTGATTTCTGTGATGAATGTGCATTAGGATTCAACAGAGATGCCTCTGGTCGCTGCATTCGCATACCTGGCGGTGAATGTAACTGTGATGTACGGGGCTCAGTTTCAACTCAGTGTTACGGTGAACATTGCCAGTGCAAGGTGATACAGTACAGTATTTTTGTTTATGTATTTTTATTACCAGTTAGCTTCTGTTTTTGCCAGTATGGTGAAACTAGTCCTTATTTTTAATATTATGCCCAGTTCAGTTTTCAGACAAGATAAAGAGTACTGTATTTGCTTTGAAGTGACTTACTTATCCTGGTAGGCCTTCATTTGTTAAATGAACAGATGGCTTACAAACTTAACTTTTTCAATTCCTTGATTGTAGTTATTTTTCTAGAATTTTTAGTGGTTTTAACTTTAATTAGTATCATTATATTCATTGACTCTTTACTTTAGTGTGTAAACCTTTTCTTGAGTAAGTGATTTCAGTGTTTTGCAATTTTTAATTTTCATGGTTTGCAGCATTTCATTTTTAAACATTTTTATTCTAGAAAAATGTACAAGGAGAAGATTGTGATTCCTGCAAACCCGGTTACTTCCACCTTTCCTCTCAAAACCCTGATGGTTGTCTAGAATGTTGGTGCAGCGGTGTGAGTTCACAGTGCTTCTCTTCCAATTATTTCCGCACTCAGCTGCCTATGCAACTTCTCTCTGATCATGGCTTCATGCTTGCCAACAGGTAGAAACTGATAAGCTTGATATTTTATTGTTGTTTATCATTGTTTTTAAATATTTATAGTGTATAATAATATGTCCACAGCTTTCAGGTATGCTGTAAGATATTTAAGTTTTTCTAATATTGCAAGTTAGACATTTTTAATAGTGATATAAGTGGTTTTCAAACAAAAGAATTTCCCACATTATAAATCTCATTACATATTCAGTGACAAATCCATAACTTTTAGTGGCATTTGTTTGCCGCAAAATGTTCTACGGATAGCCCTTCTTCTGCGGAAGAGGAAGATTGTCAATCATGGTGGCTCTGAAAAATCTTGCCTGACAGCCTAGTATATTTCCTTTTTTGTCTTTGGGAGTGCACACATATTCCCCAGATTACATAAATTAATTTTTGTTGATTGACTGTTCTTTCACTTCACTTATTCACAATTTAAATCCAATTTTCTAATGATTAAATTCTTATAATCTTATGATTTTTTTAGCTGGTAGTACTGAATGAATATAAGTACAAGAAATAACTATGGTAGTAAGCATAATGTAGTATTAGTGCCCATTCAGTCTTATTGTCATTGCCAGGCATGGTTTTCACTTATTTGATCCTTAGTCATGACACCACTATATGTTGTATTTTGCATTATGTGAACATTTTTTTAAGCTTAAATACTGGAGTGAGGGATTAAATTCCATTCCATGTTGAGCCATTTGTACATTTATTATTATTACTTATAATATTTGAATAATAATGAATAGTACATTGGGTACCAGTTGACCGAGAAGTCACTCAACTGAGCCACTCTTATATTCCAAACAGCTTGCATTTAGAGGACCCAAACCATTTACAGTCATGCTGCAGCAACTGATGTCTCCACGAATGGACAATTTAGTTAAAACATGTTTTGTCAGAGGAAAACTCTGCCCCATTAGCAGACTTTTGATATATTTAAGGATAGATAAAGATGACCAAGAGAAATATGTATGGGATTAGGTGCATCATGTGTGTGGTTTCCAGCAGAAACAAAAGGGAAATGTTGAGTGTATGCATGGGTCTTGCTCATTTTAGGTCTTTGTTAAACTCTCCTGTGTCTTTGTGTGAGTTTTGCAATTGTAGTGCAAATGTGCAAGTCTCCATGCCTCCTAAGAATTTAGTGGAGGAGCACAAAGCAGAGGTTACCGCTGAATTGGTCAAACCTTCACCCCTTTTCAATCATTGAGCTGCTTATTTTCATGGCAAATGATTCAAACTGATCTTTGTTTACTGATCATATATTCTGAGGCTACTAAATATAAGCTATGGGTTAATTCCACAGAGTTTTAGCTAAAAAATTTTTACATGAAGAAACTTTGGTCCCTAGAGTTGAATTCTTCAGCAGTCACAGATAATTTAATTTTACATCTACAGATTAAGCCCATCCTTATCTGGCAGCAGTAAATTTAAAAAAAAAAATTCTTTTTAGGGTGCTCATATTAGAAAGAATCAAAAAGTACAGTATCAGAGAACAAGAGATAAGTACATAAGTAAATGGTGAGAGTTACTGAACTTATGGATTTAAAATAAGAGAAGCAAATATAAGGTGACTTTTTTAAGGAAAATGTTTCACTGTGCACATATAGTGTGTATTTTAAAATTAATATAAAGAATATATGAGAGTTTTATCCAGGTACCATTGTGATGACTGTTCCTTTTTATCCAGACATTACTGTGCTGTCTGTCCCTTATGTCCAGGTATTACTGTGATGACTGCCCCTTTTATCCAGAAATTTCTGTGGTGATTGTCCCTTTTATCCAGGTACTACTGTTCTGTCTGTCCCTTTCATCCAGGCATTACTGTGGTGACTGTCCCTTTTATCTAGGTATTACTGTGGTGACTGTCCCTTTTAGCCAAGCATTACTGTGCTGTCTGACACCTTTACACAAGGAATTACTGTACTGTCTGTCACCTTTAACCAGGTAATACTGTGCTTTCTGTCCCTTTAACCAGGTATTACTTTGGTGACTGTCCCTGTTATCCAAGTACAGTATTACTATGCTGTCTGGCCCCTTTAACCAGGTATTACTGTATTGTCTGTCCCCTATAACCAGGTATTACTGTGCTGTCTGTCCCTTTTATTCAGGCATTACTTTGGTGTCTGTCCCTTTTATCCAGGTATTACTGTGGTGACTGTCCCTTTTATCCAATTATTACTGTGCTCTGTCCCCTTTATCCAGGTATTACTGTAGTGACTGTCCCTTTTATCCAGGTATTACTGCAGTGACTGTCCTTTTTATCCAGGTATTACTGTGCTGTCTGTCACCTTTTACCAGGTATTACTGTGCTGTCTGTCCCTTTTATCCAGGTATTAATGTGGTGGCTGTCCTTTTTATCCAGAAATTACTGTGGTGACTATCCATTTTATCCAGATACTACTGTTCTGGCCCCTTAATCCAGGTATTACTGTGGTGAATGAAAAGCATTTTTAATATATTTGTATGGTCTCGAGTACATAAAATGGGGTATGATAACCTATACAGTTTATTTACCACATAATTACAAAGGGAAGGGGAAGGGGATGGGGTAAGGGTTGGAAACGTACCCTATCATGTAAATTGGGTCAAATGATGGCCATGTGGCAAATTTTGTCCAGTCAGTCAAGCGGTTCGGACTTCTGTAGCACACAAGCATACAAACTAGCATACAAAGTCACGTGCAGTCACATTGTCCGATGACCAAAATTTGAAAAAGGCGGGCATTCGCTCATGTCACATGGGTTCTGCTATGGGGGCCACCATCTTGTTATTGTAGGGTACTGCACATCTCCCATGAACCTCCCACACGTCTCCATCCACGCTCAGTCTGTTTTTTATTTCGGTTCTGAATAAGTGCACGTTTATTCGCTTCAGACTCTGTGCTTTTTGCATAAACTTGACAAAGAGGAGGATTGGGAGGAAGTTACAGATGCCAGCAGTGAACTGATTAAATCCACAATGGAAAAGTGGAGTGATGTGCAATTTCCTTGAGTTGTACCATCCAAACAAAATTGCTATGAACAGGATCATGAACATGGTCATTGAAAATTTAATGAATCATTTTAGAAGAGTTATGCAAGGAAGGAAAAGGGAATAGACATTGGATAAGGTTGTGATTAAAAGTGCACAAAAAAACCCAGAAGAGATGAATCTCTGGAATGCATTGCCAAATGTCTCATTGTTTGATTAAAAGTCTTGACTTGGTACAGCCTTCTCATATGGAATCTTTAAAAAATATATTTATTCATTTAAAGATAATCAAAAACATATTTGACTTCACACATTTTCACTACTAACTGCTTTCATAAAAATTTTTGGGCGGGAAGTTGTAAACAATACGTGGTGCCGCCCTCGTGGTCTCACAACGGACTAATGGCGGCTAATTCAAAATCAAGCCGAACCACAGGAGTTCCCAGACAACAGAATACCAGTTTTAAGAGGTTCAGCTGTATATATATATATATATATATATATATATATATATATATATATATATATATATATATATATATATATATATATATATATATATATATATATATATATATATATATATATATATATATATATATATACTGTATATAAGTACATACATATATATATAATACCTCAAACTTACGTGAGGTTAGGTTCCAGAACCCTCGAGTAAGGTGAAGGTTCGCGTAAGTTTGGTACAGTCATGAAAATTGCTAATACATACAGTAAATTCTTATACCTTGAGTTTAAACCCTAAATATGACAAACTCATGCTCCCAAAGCACTTTAATTTCATTTAAAAGTTAGCTTAATACCATAGTGTAATTCATATTTCATTACAGTACATAGAGAGAGAGAGAGAGAGAGATGGGGGTTTGCCATTACGTTAAATATCTCTTGAAATTATTCATGAAATTATTCATGAATTATTACGGAGACAGAGAGAATAACATAGAGAGAGAGAGAGAGAGAGAGAAGTTATTCTTACATTAGGTATCTAAAGATGGAAATTTGTGATTTATGAAGGGAGAGAGAGAGATTTTTCTGTATCCTTTGTAGGGTACATATTTGATTATCGAGTGGGCAACATTTTCTACCTTTTGCAGTCAATATGTCAAGGTAATTTGACAGGTTACCCTCCCCTCGCTCCGAAGCTTTGGAGAAAACTGGAAATCGTTATGTGTTCTTTTAAAATTTTACATAATTTTCTGTAGAAATGCATAAATGTTGTAGTTATAGCATGGAAAATTTGAAAAACTTAATATCAGAATAATGTCATGTCAATCTATAAAACTGCAGTATTCAAAACAAACATATTTGTTACATATACATAAAAAATCTCTCTCTGAGAGAGAGTGAGAACAATACAACTTATACTTCAAAACAAATATTAAAGTACCAGAGAGAGAGAGAGATGTTTACGTCGACAGCTGTTTTGGGATTTTAGTATCATGCAAAAATAAAAATACTGTAACACAAATTTTTCATACCAATTTTACATATAAAAGCATAAAAACTTGTAAATTACATAAATAATTAAACATAACCACTTCTGCAGGGTTTCTCGAGGATTTTGCAAATATCGCGTGTCTGAAAAAATTGCATATGCCAATTAGTTAGGTTTCAGTGAAAAGTTCATATGTCTGTGAATTTGTGCAACTTTCAAGTGTGTGTGTAAGATCATATATATATATATATATATATATATATATATATATATATATATATATATATATATATATATATATAGTTATTACTATATATATATATACATATATATATATATATATATATATATATACATACATACATACATACATACATATACATACATACATACATACAAGTGCAAACATTCACTCAACCACACTTATCATCTAACAAAAATAAATTTGACCTATATGCAGATACTGTTGCATACAATAATGCTACCTTTACTAAAAGACACTTTTGTTACTTTCATGCTACAATAATGGTCATTTATTTTTAGGATAAAGATCTCTAAAACTACACTTCCTTAGTTCAGCTCACAGTTTCCAATAAGCCTCTGTCTAGTACCCTTACATCAACAACAGTCGTACATATAAGGCAAAGGCAATGCCAGCAATGCTTTGTTGGGTAAAAGTCACAGGATTCGACTTTGGTAAAATGGAGGGTTTCTCATTAATTCTTCCATACTATCAAGGTACATCACTGAATAATGGCAGCAAACTATACAGCTCTGCATTTGCTACTGAATATTGCAACCTGAACTTATGTCACAGTTCATTCCTCCATCTGGAAAAGAAGACAATTAGTGGACACTTGATGAGAGACAAACATGCAAACAAAAAATAAATATATTCCCATTCTTCCTAGCTAAGTTTGTCTCAAAGTAATTTTCCACAATTTACCTCGCACTCAAATATCCTATGGCAACACCTAGGTGCAGGTTCTCTTTGATGAGTTAAGGGACTGGCATATACTCTCATTCTGTTAGATTTCTTCTTGCTCCAAATCAGACCATTAATGCATTTCCATATTTTTCTCCATTTAGTTTTGATCCAACATTAATCCAAAATTTCTGGTTCACCCTTATTCATCCTCTTTCTACACATTTGAAATCCACTTTTCTCAAACTTTTCAGTCTTTCACCCATTTCTTCAAGTATCTCATATTTTGTATATTTTGATTTTCTCTCAACTCCACTCTCTAAGTCAGCATTGCCACAGAGAAGCTTTGGGTACATACATATACTGTAAGTTTGACACTTGCTATAAATCATTTATCCATTCTTCCAAATGAATCCATTGTTCTGCATCACAATTGTATTCCTTACAGACTTCTGCATTAGTCTGGAATTCTGCTTTCTTCAGCCAAAACTAATTGCTTATTTTCTCAGATAATATCTCATTCTCCTCACATTCATCTCTGAAATTCATTCTTGTGTATTTACCAGGTGAATACTTTGTTAGTTCTCTCCATTTACTCAGTTGACTAAGCTGTACCCTCACTTCATTTATACTTTTGCAACAAGTTTGACCAAACATTCTTTAAAACATATGGTCTATCAGACTTTGTCTTCTATCTTTCTAATATTCAACCTTCACTTTCAACCATCTCTTTCAGAACTTTCTCTCCTGCCTCATTTGGTTTTCTTCCCCGACTTTCTCATTTTTGGTATGGACCTCAAAATTCATTGCGTACTAACATGGTGACATCCCAGTGCCCTTACAAACAGTTAAATTATGAACCCTGAAAGCTTTACCATTATACAAATCCCATTCCATCTCTCCTTCAATCTTCAATCATAGTATTTAACTCAGTGTTCTCACTTTACACTCAGCATAGACACTTTACACTCAGCATACCTTTTTTTATTTTGCATATAAAGAGTCATACACATATCTTCAGTTCCCCATTCTTGCAGCATGTTCTCAAAAACTCTTCCTGTAAACTAAGGACTGCCAACAAAGTCTGATTCACTACACTTGCAGTATTCTGGCTTTCCTTATTCTTAACATGCACTGCATATGTAAATTTACTCTTATGATTTGCCATTATTACCATATCAACTTAATCTTTTGCAGTCACAGACAGTGAATGCACCATTTCAAATGGTTCAGTCATACTTAGCTTTGAAATAGGTGAACTTGCATACATTCTTTGATGTTTTCCTTTCTGAAAAGCCTCATACTTAACTTCGAAATAGGTGAACTTGCATACATTCTTTGATGTTTTCCTTTCTGAAAAGCCTCATACTTAACTTCGAAATAGGTAAACTTGCATACATTCTTTGATGTTTTCCTTTCTGAAAAGCCTCATACATAGTAGTGTCACCTCAACTTAAGGGCAGCTCAGAAGTAACTGAATCCACAAAGTAATGAAGACTGGCATATAACATACAGTAGGGTACCCAGAGGCTAACTCTCATAGCTTATAGTTTTATGCAATTCCATATAAAGTGTCTAATAGCCTATTCCAGCCTGTTATTTGTAATTATCATTCAGTTTGAAGTATTTATTTTATTCAGTCAGAGATACCTGCAAAATTAATTGCTTCTAACTGTGCATATTTACCTGTACCTAATATGCTTATAAGATGTGTAAAATACTATATACAAATTCTATATTATTTAAATTAAATATAAACGTTGTTTCTTTTCAAATGTTAATACCCCAAATACTTCATAATAAAAATAGAGAGAAAGAGAGAGAGAGAAGTAAGCAAACACATTGTAAGTGCTAATGTATCCTAACTTGATGCCTACTTGCATATACCATGTACACATACACACATACTGAAAAAAGTTTTACACTACATTAATGTACAGTATTGTATTAAGTTCAGTACAGTACAGTACTGCATTAAGTAATGTCAGTAAAAATAATGTACGAGAGAGAGAGTGAAAAGGTAGGGCCTACAGTTGTTCACCTTCAACCCTCACAGGCACAGTCAGGAAAGCATTAATCAACAAGTGTGTGTTTGTTCGTTCACCCACCACCCACATAGGCACAAACTAGAAAGCCTCGGGCTACTGTCCGATAACCCTACTGTATTTGCTGGATTTGTCCGGTAATATTTCTATAATTTTTATCGGAAGTGATATATTCTTTCATTGGACATGACTGTTGCATATTGTCCACACCCTCTGATGAGTGCCATTTTTTCCTCACTTTTTCCTCTACTGTACTTACCAAACGCACAAAATTGGCTACATACACTCTTATTCTGTTTTCTTGCAGCAACTTTACTCCCTTTTAGTAACAAATCATTTTCCTTATCCATAGAGATATATTCTTGTTTAAAAATTCAATCCTTATAAAAAAAAAACATCAAGGCATTTGCTCATCGCTCAGAACAGGAAAATCATGCACTACATTTTTGTACAGTATTTGGACCTTAAGGGCTTGGGAATTTTTGCTGGGTAGATGAAGAATGGCTTGAGCCTATGATCTGACCAGAGTGTGGTAAACTTGAATCCTGGGGCTTACTTGGCCGGAGTGTGGTAAACTTGAATCCTGGGGCTTATTTGGCATTCTTATGGGTGAAGGTATATATGGGCACATTTTTTCAGACTTGTTCCACAAGGTAGCCTTTATCTTTTGTGAGTTCTTGAGAGGTGGCACTTGCAAAACTCTTTTGTTGGAGGGATTGATTTTACCACTTAGTTGGTCTCTGCTGTTTTCACATGGGAGGCAGCATTGGCTTTTTCCATAGTTCTTTTTGTTCTCCTAGATTCCATATAGTGCTTAACATGCAGTGAATTCAAGTTTTGCATTTTGAGACTATCTGAAGTTTTATATTGTGAGTGTTTACATTCAATGGGATTTCATATCTGCGTACCAAATCATGTCAGGTATCAACTATAATACAGATTTTACTTAGACACAAGTATACAGAGTAGCTGTGTACCATTGGCACTTATAGAAATTTGATAGATAAAGAAATTGAGTAATCATGCCTTAGAAGTTTTGTATAGTGCTGTATTATGAAGTGTGTATCAACCAGGTTTTTGCAGAAAAATAAATTACTTTCCAGATTGCGGTCAAATGTCATCAAGGATGGGTTCAATATTAATGTTGCCAATAATGAGATTTCCTTCAGTAACTTTGGTGCTCTGAGAGATGGGGAAACCTATTACTGGTCTTTGCCTCAGGTAAGATTACATCCTCTCTTAATGTATGTAGAAATAAAGAAAACAATGTGGAAATAAAGGAAAACAATTTAATCTAGAGTCTGTATCTTCGTGTTTTGTTTACTTAGACTGTTTATATTTGTAAAATTTCACGTATTTTTATATGTGGTAAAAGATATGAGTGGTACTGATATTTCTATACTATTCTGGTTTTATGGCAGATATTGTGTATCTTATAACTGCAGTGAATTAGTGTTAACCATATTATTAAAGCATTTGTGTGAAAAGAGTGTTTTCTGTCTAGGCTTACTTTTCTACTCTGGCAGATGTTCACTGGAAATAGGTTGCCTTCATATGGAGGTAATTTGACAATTACTCAGAGATATCAGGCTCAGTCAGGAGGTAACCAGTATGCTGATCCTGATGTTATAATCAGGAGTTCAGGTGGAAGGGAGCTCATATGGATGAACAACAGACCTCTTCAACCTAATATCCTTCAGACATACGTGGTACCTCTTTTTGAAGAAAACTTTACAATGAATCAGCAGCCAGCTTCAAGGTATGTAAAATCTCCATGAATGGGAGTTTCTAATAGATTTGATAAGTAAATGAATTGTAAATCTGAATTTTTTGAAACGTATGGTAATCCAGTAATTAGAACATATACTTTTCAATTGGCATTGTAAAATATAGTGCCCTTGTATCTTATGCATAGTATGAGTATGAAGTTGTGAGAATGTATGTGATGTTCTGAAAATGGTAAATATAAAAATTAATGGTTTCTTTCTCTTTTATAGAGCTGACTTTCTGAATGCTTTGTCATCTGTTGAAGCAGTCTTGGTTCGAGCTACAGTAAGCAATCGTATGACTTCAACATTCTTAAGAGATGTCATTATGGACACAGCGGTGTCATCTCAAACAGGACAACCTAGAGCATATGCAGTGGAACAGTGTCAATGTCCAAAAGAATATTCAGGTTTATCTTGTGAGGTATGTGTTGTTATTGAAATTATACATTTAACAGATGAATATTACAAGGATGGTAAAATCCTATGTGGAGATTATCTACAGTATATTTATCACACCATGAAATTAATGAAATTAACAAAACCTGTGTAATAATGAGAAATTTATTTTTATTTTCAATAAAGAAAACAAAATTTAATCCAAAGCTTTCCCATTCTTAGTTATAAATAAGATTCCTCATACTGTATCACCAAACTTCTTTTCAAGCATCATTCAAAATTTAAAGAAACAGTGGCATAGTATAATCTGTACCTGACTAAGGACCACTCTGGCATTAACCCTTAATGGCGGGAATCATCATATGAGTGTCTATAACAGGTTTTGGGTGATGGACGGGAGTCCTCTTATGAGTATTAATACTACGCGCCGTACTGTTTGAATGAATTTAGCGGGAAAGAGGTTCATAGCACTTCAGTGGTCCATAAATGACTTATGGCAACTTATTAACCTTGGCACAAGAGAGACATCATCAGTATGCCTTGAGATTTCAAAGGAGGATGTACTGCCTCTTTGCAGCTTCACAATATCTTTTTATTTATTTGCTCATAAATATACCCAGGGATTGCTGTAGGTGTTAGTTCTTATTTTTTATGATAGTATGTCAGCTATCATTGTAATTTTGCAAAGAAATATTAGAAAAAATATGTATACCTCACAAAAAATTACTGCATCCCCCATCTCAGTAAATCTCATAAATATTTTACAAATACTGTATACTCAGAAGTTGTTACTGATTTTATTTCTTAGCTTTTATGATATTGTGTGAGCTGTAATTATAATTTTATGACATAAAATAAAATAAATTATAAGAAAAAACATGCATAACTTGGTAAAATTAACATATTTTTATGAGCGTTTTGTAAAAGAGGCCCCACACAAGGTTGTAAATAGTCACTTTCAAATTCCTGTGGATGGTTGGGAAAATATTTTAGAATTTTTTTTTTTTTACAGCATGCGCATTTGCATATCGTCCTCTTTCCACTGATGTGTTTGTTTTTCTTAAATTGGCCAGCCTTCGGTCTGGGGGTGTGCTTGATATATATATTTAGCCCGTCCCTTAAGGGTTAAGCTTTAAATCAAGAGGTATCTAGATCAAATGTCCTTTAGCAAAGCAAAAAAAAAGCTCAGTGATCTGAAGACTTAATACTAAAATATATCAGATTAATACCAGTTAAAGAACACAAAATATTGAAAAGTAAAGTAAAATTAATGAATATCAAAGGAGGAGTTACTAAAAACTATGTAGCTCACAAAAGTAAAGAAACACTTGCCTTGTTTGCTTAGATATGATGTGGGTCAGTGCCTAGACACTGAAGTAAAGTTCTCTTCATAGAATTATTTTGGTTTGAAAATATTCTGTATTGTATTGAATGTAGTGGTAAATTTATTTTCAGGCACAATGTTTAGTTATTGAGTATAATACTCTGAACTAATATACAAAGTCTTTCCAGATGTTGCTTAATACTACAGAGAATGTACCATGTACCGTACTTCACATTTAACACTTTTATTATGTTACTAAGGAGTAGAAGCATTCACTTCAAAAGGACAAAGGACTAGTTACATATATGTATATTTGCAATAGAAAAATGTATTTTGGTGATGTTTTATAATGCATATTCTGTTTAAGCATATTTTCCTTCATAGTATAGTATTTGAATGTTACAGCAATGCAAGCCTGGGTATTATCGTGACACAGCAACAAACCAGTGTAATCAGTGCCCTTGCAATGGTCGTGAAGAGTCTTGTGCACTTAGACCTGATGGTAGAGTGCGATGTGACTGCCTGCCTGGATACCATGGAGATTTCTGCGAGGAATCAGGTATGCTTTTGTTCTAAATACAGTGATAAATGCACCAATTACACAAGCTAATTTAACTTATAATGCTGATTAGAAAAACTTTAAGGTTTTAGAATTTTGTTAGTTTTCATTTCAAGCATGCTGTTTCAATAATTTTTAGAAGAGCATGAAAATGATGACATAAATTAGGTTTGGAACAGTAATAGACATATATGTACCATAAAAGTAATTTGGTACATAGTATTCCTCATTTAAATTCATGTTTTCTTCATTGGTAGTTTGTTTGCATCTTGTTTTATGAGATGCATAATACACTGAACTAAGTCCTTATGATCATTTTTATTTGGAGGCTTGTTATATGTAAAATAATTAGTATGGGTTTATTTTAAATGTTTTGGAATGTGATTATTGTTGATGATTTTGATATAATTTTATAAAAACAATCATCTTCACTCTGATATATTCTCTGTATTTTTTTTTATATCTAAAAAGAAATTTATTTGTCAAAGTTGAATCAGCAGGGACATCTTCAGAAGGAATAACAGACATAAAAGGCTACAAAAAGGTGTATTATAAAGCTCGGTGTTATTGGTGACCCTATTCATTCAATGCCTTACCTTATTATTAAGACAAGGTTGATAATATTGTTGGAATATGGAATTAGATTCCAGAATTTTTTATGAACTTTTTCAGAGTATAGTCTGTATTTATTGTATACATATACTGTATAGCTATAATTTTGCACACTTGGAATTGTAGGGTGTGTGATAGCCAATCTGTAAGAGAGTCCGACATCTTTTTTCATTGGCCTGTTAGTTCGTTTTTCAGAACTGTTATAAATTTAATGTAGGAGCATAATGTCTCCATGTATATTTTAAGTTATGTTTTCATATCATTCTTCAGCGTTGTTCTTGGCTTGCATATAGTTGAATGACAGTTTTGGTTGCAAGTAGGTAAGAAACTAAAATTAAGAGATTATGCAAGGCTTTAAAAATTCCAGTGTCTTGGTATAGATCCTCCCAGAGGAATACCACTAAAAATAGTCTTCATTTAGGTATTTTTGAGTTTCTAGTTTGGATTGGGTATGGTATTTTTGCTGAAAATTTCATGATGTTGGATCTCAGAATTCAGAACAGGCTGTAAATTCTACACCTACCTCTCCTAAAAGTGAACTTCATCCTGTGAACTTGTTGATATCTCCTGTAGAAATAGTCTTTTCATAGTTTAGTGCTTGTGGTGTTAGATCTTCATGATTTTGAAGTAATTAGGAAAAGTTAGTGCATGTATCAGCAAATCATTGAAAGTTCATAGTACTTACACTTAGTTTTAATAAGTACCTCACTTTGTTGCTAGTCTTTTCAACTTTCAGGCTTATAATTCTTTAGTTTCAATAAACTATGGAATCAGCCAAGTATCCGTATTAATATTTAATGCTATATTTGCATGTTTTTCCTTATAATGATTATTAGTTTGTTAAAAAGTTAACACTTAAATACACACACACATATATATATATATATATATATATATATATATATATATATATATATATATATATATATATATATATATATATATATATATATATATATATATATATATATATATATATATATATATATATATATATATATATATATATATATAATTTGGAGGGTGTGTTCCTCCTGCCATCTAGTTAATCAGGATCTTCCTGAAGTGGATGTTATAACTATAGTTTATTTGGTAAGGTTGCATTTACTTTATATATATTCTTCTGAGTTTAGTAATTTTCTATTAATTTTATGGTAATAAGTTGCCTGCTCCTTAATCCATTGTTGAAAGCAATGCTCGAAAAAATGTATTTTTCAGTGTGTAAATTATTTATTAGCTTCATATATTACAAATCAGAATGAATTGACTGGCCATCAGTACATGTGACTAACTTATCGAAATTTTAAAATACGCTTGAGGAACATTGGAAACAAGGATCCTGTGAAGTTTCAAAGCACGAAATTTTCATAGCCTGTCTAGGAAGTAAGGACCATAAAAACCTCAGCTTAATACACAAAAGAAAAGCATTAGGATTACATGTGGTACTGCTACCACCTAACAGTGTATTGTTACATTACCCCAACCTGAAATCAGAACTGTGATATATCCTTATGACTACTGTTGATAAACCCTTTTATGATATATGTAGCCATGCCTTGAAACTGGAACTGCACCATCATCACCAAAGTGTATTGTTGATAAATCATTGTTGTATAAGAGCAAACTTCAGGTGTAGTTAAATTTGCTATTAGAAATCAAACTCCTTGAAGAAGGAGATAGTGAATGAATATAGAATTAAGCACTGTTATATGGGTAAATGCCATAATTATTCAAATTCGTTCAGCTCAAGCAAGAGAGAGAGAGAGAGAGAGAGACCTATGTTCTCTTTATCAATTACAGTAAGAGTATTTTGTTCTATTGTGTTGTTGCTTGCACAATTAAGTAACATTTGTTGCATCAGTAATCATTGTAGAAAGACTTTCTTTTGTCACCATTTCTTAAACAAGACAGTATAACAAAGACATTATCGTGTATGTACAGTATTTACTTTGTTTTATTTATTACAGTATCAATACCGTAATCCAGAAATGATATATAAATTAGTACCTGTATGTACTGTATACTGGAGAATGTGAATATGTTTTGCAGATATTTTATAGACAGTTGTACATTATATGGCAACTTTTTACATAAGAACTATGAATCTTTGCAGTGTTTCTTGGAAGTATTGGAAAAAAAAAAACCAAGCTGGTTGAATGCCGAATGTATTTAAAATCAATTTTAAATGTTTATTTTGATTATGCTTTTTAAAAAGACAAAACAGTTTTTGATGAGGGAAATTTCCATTTCGGATTTTTTTTTATTTGAAGATGTTATGTGTGCTTATTGTGATGCTCAGTCCTGTGACATTACTTAATTCTGTCTCATACTATTGGTTAATTTGTATCTTAATATGCATTATTGTAATAGGAATTAGTACAGTATTAAGTTGTGTGATGTGCATGATTATCCACTAACAGTGAATACATAAGTCACACAGATAACTCCACGAATAATTTTGATAACAAACTGTGAAGATAGGAATGAAATGCATTTATTTTTAAGCAGGGCTTTTCTGTAAATCTATATCTACAATTTTGTTTTGTTTAATAGTATTTTATTGTGATGCCAACCTTGGGTTTATGAATGGGCCATGCTAATTGTTGTTTTGAGTATTTTGAGAAAAATGATTAACATTCAGAAACTTACCTTAGGTTATTGTGTATCGCAAATACGTTTGTTGTACTCTCAGACAGAGTGAAAGAAAGGAAGAAGTTTGTTTGTACTGTAATTGGTATATCGCAGTACAGGTATTATGAAATCTCTGTCGAGTAACTAACCTGTTTATATTTAACTATTACTATAACCATTACATCTCCAAACATAAGTAAATGTGTTTTTATTAGATGTAGTAGTCTTGCTTTTTGTGTTTTAAGCATATATTCATTTCACATTAGTTTCATTGTTATGTGAGAGAATATTTTTATAATTAATTGCTACTTGATAGGGAATGGATTGAGAATGAATTGATTTTATTTTGTTTAGCTTTGTAGCCTTAGATAACAGCAGACTGGAATTAAATTTGATATTTTGATATAGTAATAAATAATTTAGATTTTTATTGTTGGTTAAGTGATATCCATTTCCCTAAATTGTCGTTTTAAGTCCATATAGTCATTCTTCACACACACACACACACACACACACACTGCCATGTATTTCTAAGTTACTAACAGGTATTATGTATGGAATGTAATTTAGCTAGATGAAATTATTTATATAATATACATATTGTAACCTAACAATATATTGATACTGATACATTAACATCCTTGTTTGCTTCACCGCACAAACCTTACTTCTTCTAACTCCCAAAGATGTTGACTTAGAAGTCAACTCTAGCTAATATACTGCTATTTTCTGTAGTCCAATTAGACTCTTACAGTACTCAGCATGCCACTTTCTGTTTAAGGTGTTGTTATTTGCATCCATTTTTGAAGTGTATTAATGTAAATATTTTTGGAGAATTTTGCATGTTAAATAGACGTTGATGTTCATTATATGGAGTGGAGCTGTTTAGCTGTGTTATTCTGGATAGAATTACATTGTGAATAACCAACTTAATCTCTTCATGCTAATGGTGTTACTCTTACTTTTAGGACATAACTGATGCTTCTTTGTAGTTTCATATTTGTTTACGGACATTAAATTTTCATGCACTGGAATTGAGAAGTGATAGATATGGACAAAATCTCACTAAGGCTTTCCTATGAAGATTCCCACAGAATAGGAGTCTGCACTGCAGAATAGATGATCTTGAGCAGGGAGAACAGGCCTTATAATCACTGAACCTTTCTTTAATAGATCAGAAAGGGCAAGCTTGAAGTGCCTCACATCTACTAACTGTGCTGAAAAGTGTTAATAGTTGGTATATTATGTACAGGCATACAGTTATTAATGATGTCTGGAAAAGGGGTACTTTGGTTCCTTATTTAATACTTGTACACTTAAACAGCTTCACAATTCCATACCCAAAACCAGTTTTGGTTTTCAGATTTTTTTTCATTTGAGAATTGACCCCAGTGGGGTCTAAAGTGAGTTTCATTTTCTGTGGATTATTCTGAGGTAGGCTTACTATGCCTGGTTCATTTTCAGTAATTCCTCTGATAAAGCATATTACATCTAAGTTAGTTTTAGACTGATTAATTGGCTTTGAAGCACATTTATTCAGAGTTCCATTACAGTTGTCACCTTAAAAATTAAATGTGTACTCATCCTTCATAAGGTGGAGAAGGTCTTAAGAAAGTAAAACACAGAATTTAAGCTACAGGTTGTAGCTCAGACAGAAGAAATGAACAATATGCAGATTGCAAAACATTTTGGTACAAGCAAAAGCAGTGTCCAAAACTTTATTTCATTCAAAATTTATTGCATTTATGATTGAAGATCATGCAATTTAATTATATATAATAAGTAAACTACATATAGTATAATGGGATACAGTAAGTAAAACAGCAGTTTTATTGGAATTATCATTATGTGACTTTTGCAAATGGGTACTGTCAGTGTAACAGCCTAACCAGAGCCAGCAATTCACGCACACACACACACACACACATGCATGCACACGCTCACAAACACATTTTGTATCTAGTGTATGGTGCAACCCCTAGAACTAGGTTAAAAATTGTTTCAGGTTGATGCATAATATGCGAGTATATATGGTAAACACATGAATTTTCATGCTAAGCTGGAATACAACGGAAGTAATGAAATACTTCGATCTTATGACAAATGATTGATGCTTACCCTCCACAAAAAATATTTTGGTTTTAGAGCTTTTCAATTTTTAGAATTTTGGATAAGCGATTGTAAACCTGTACTATGAATTCAAAGGTAGGAGTAGGGTTATTCAGGTGTAGAAGAATAAACTTATTTGAGTAAACATCTCCCATATACAAGAGAATGCTAAGGTTTCCAGAACTCTTCAACATAACTAATTTCAATATCCTTAAATTATGTAGTATATTCCATATATACAGTAAGCTAATGGTAGATAAAGGTAGCCTAGGTACAGTATAATAAACCAGGATTCTAGGCACCTGTTGAATTGGAATGCAAAGTTAGTTTTCACGTTAATTTGTTATGTAATGTTTCCTAAAATACAACTAGAGATGTTTTTGCCTCTGTGGTACAGTGATTGATGGTAGATTAGTGACGTCACCAATAATATCCAATAGGCTAACAGGATGGAGGTAAATTCTGCCTCTGCCTAATCATTTGGGGTTGTGTCTCTATCTGTAATGTTAAATAGAATGTTGGGTTGAGGATGACCTCATTTATGTGTCCAAGAAGTATCGTAGGGTAGATTAGCATCAGATTACGAACCATCAGGAGCTGTGAGTGTCTTCTGCCCCATCCCACATTTGATACCTTCAAAGTTTGACCTTTATTTATTCACGTATAAACTCAAATATATTTCTATAGCTTTATCCAGACTTTTAACAGCCAAAGGTGTGAGATGCCTATGCTCTGATTAACAGAAGGAGAACATAGGAGAAGAGACTGTTCCTGTGTGTCTACAAGATGCAAAGAAATTGCAAGAAAGAACGAAAAAAATTCGTTGAAAATTTGCAAAATTTCATATAGGTGCTATCTGTGTAAAAAAGAGAAAAGAGATAAAAGATGTTTATGAATGTTTGTCAGTTTCTGAATGCTATTGTGCATTGAGAATCATAGATTAAAAATTAATAAAACTCTGAAGATTGGTAATTTAACAGGATGCATCCAGGAAACAAGCTATCACAGAAAAACAGCACGTAAAAAAATTTGCAGGGAAGAATAGAGCTGTACAATAGTTTAGTAGTAAGAAAAAACATTTGGTTGCAGGCCTTCACTTGTGAAAGGGCAATGACTAAGAAGGAATATATTAGATTATAATGGTTTTTTATTAAGAAATTTTCCAACTAAGGGTAGAAAATATAAAAACTTACTAGGGTATACTTAACCTCAAATCGTTATATTAAGATACAGAAACCAAATTTGGTAGGAGAAAACTCATCTATGAGGAATCTGGCTTTCGGAGTACTGTATGATTTTTCAGATTAGGGCCTTCTTACCAAGAGGACAATGAACAATCAACTTTACATTAGTTAGTTGAAAAAAAACCTTCCACATTGGCATACAAGGCTTCCCTTAACTAAAAAAAAAAAAAGACCGTGTACGTTTGCAGCTCACGATTCAGTTCATGTTCATCTTTTTGTTAATTTTCTGCAGTGTATTCTAGTCTTTATTTTTAGCCTTATTCATTGGTAACTTGAGTTTGTTTTGTGGAAGGATGCTCTCGTTGAAGTCAGGGTGCATGTTATCTAGAAGGGTTCTGGCTCATTTCACACCTTTGAAAGGATGTCAATCAAAACAGATGAAAATCTGTATCTGATTTTATTTTTAGGCTTTATGCAGCATTATTAAGTACAAAGTTTGCCAAAATTGGGAGTTGCATGTACAGTAGATGGTCAGTAGTTATAATTTGTTTGGCTTTTTGTATTTAGTGCCTCAATCATTTTAGCATTTGTGATTATAATTATTTCAGATTCTGTATATTAAACATTAACATTTTGAGGAGCTTTGTATTAAACACTGGTAAACTGGCTTTCAAAACATTAGAAAACATGGTTATTGTATATCTCTGAATTATATGTTCATGCTCTTAAGATGTTCATAAGGACACAGTTATTATAAATGCTGAAATAATTTATTTTCAAATGCTTTCCTAATTTTGTTGAGTATTGTTTTGACATGCAGTAATAATTATTGCCTTTTGGAAAATTGTTTTGTGTGACAATGTAACTAGATGATAATTAAGTTGAGGCAAAGGAAAGAGAGATACTTATTTTTTACCAGAGAAATTTTAATTCTTTCTGTTCATTCAAAGCTTGAAGGCAAAATCCAAAAGCCAAGGGCACACCTATGGCATTGTGTGGACAGAGTTCTTACAAAAAGTAAAGAGGTGCAATAAAATATGTTAGATAATATATAGAGTAGTAATTTCTTACAGAACATGAATAGAAGATAAAGAAAGAGTCACCAAGGAGTCATCCAAAAGTATTTTTCATAACCCAGAATAAGTCCAGAGGACCTTGCCTCTGTTTGATGGGACTGAGTTTGCAAAAAGGAGTGAAATTCACAGGAGCCAGGGCAAAGTGGATTTTCATATAGAGGACATTAAAGTGAAGCCAGTCTAGTGTGTAACTGTTGCACACCTAATGCCTATTTATAAAAGTTAAATGTAGTTAAAATCATTCCATGTAATTAGCGTAATAAAAAAAAAGCCATGCATAATCATTAACTTACATATGGATGGATGCCATTTCAGGACATGAAGAGGTCACCCATGAAAACTAAATAAATAAGTTCAGTAGTCTGGTTAAATTTGTTAATAGCAATAACCCTGATGAAGATATTCACCAAACTATCTTCAGTTTTGGAGTTGCAAGAAGGCTAGGAATAATCAGTTGCATGGAATGAAAGTCTTTCATTATAAGTTTGTGAAAAGAATACAAGAAACCTGGAGAAGCTTCAGATAGTGACAGTGATGTTATCTTGGGGAGAGTAAGTACCAGGTTAAGTCTCATGTGATTCAGGTAGGAATGCCTGAAAGACAGGCTGTAGGGAGTATTGGTAAATTATGTAAAGGTGACCCTTTGCTGATGACAACAATCATTTTGTATCTGTATATGGTATTATCTATCTAGAAAATCAGTGTCAAATGCCCATTTAAGTTTTAATTTGCTCTCATACATGAGATCATCTGGAGAAATATCAGCTTAAGCATTACATATTTAGTAATCTTTCCAAGTCCAGTTTATGGATCAGCACGTAAGAACTACAAAAATTCTAATTGGTGCACTTTGTTTGTACAGTAGAATATTATGAGTATAATGATATTTTCTCTATTTTTACATTTCATTGTTAGGGTAGTCTTTTTATAGGCTTATCAGTATTTTCATACAGAGGCAAGAATATTGAATGATACTTGAGAACCTTTGTGTTTTTACCCCCAGGCCTGTATAGGCAAATTCAGGTCTTCAAATGATTAAGCATTTTGACTTGTTTGGATAAATTTGGATAGTAAATCCTCCAGGCCATTTTCATTAATCTTCATAGGTGCCCTTGTGTCTATTTTTCTATTAAATAATTGCAGGCATTCTATCAGAAAAAATCAAGTGATAACTTTCAAAACAGAACCATTTGTCTTGAAGCCCTGAAAACAGTTACAGTATGGGTATACTGTACTGTAATACTTAACAGTGTGCCAAATCTACCTGCTGGTGAAGTGTACATTTCAGTAAATGTCAGTATTTTTTATGAATTGCCAAGTACTTGTCATACTGTATATGGCCTCAAAATTATCTGTGCTTATTGTATTCCCACAATTGCTGTGGTGCTGTTTGTTGAAAGTAGATGTCTCTGCCTCATCAAAATAACCAAATTTCTCTATGACAAATGCAAGGACAAAATGTGAAAGAGCATCAGACTTTATTAGAATACCACCATCTTGTGACTTTAGATGCCAAGTTGTAATCAACAATGATTTTACTGGTTCATTCAGTAATAGATAATGGGGGACTGATATACTTATCAGTCACTAATTCATGTAAATCCTTTAGTTAGATTAAGTTACTAGCAAAGAATTCAGGAGCCAAAATCACAAATTTTTTATCAATTTGTATTTTTCCTAACATACAAGCCTGAGGCCTTTACATTTGGGAATTCTCCTGCGCAGCTGGAATACCAGTTATGAAAAAATTCGATGTAATACAATCAAGGTATGGTGGAGTAATAAATAGTGTCACTCAGTGGGACCCGCGAGGGGGAGGGGTCTCCTCTTGCTTGCCCCAAAAGAATCTTGTGACATATCGGATGGTATTCTTGGAAACTTCTTTCTTGTTCCAGCCAGTACTAACAAAAAGCCTTTGACACCCAGGTCTGAGGTATTGAGTTCTTTTTAGATGGTAGCATACTGCCAGAACTGGACATAAGAGTATTTCACTAGGATCATTGCCAACAAAATCTGCAGGGGATGGAATCGATAAGGATTCGAATCTGTTATCGGGAACCAATGGCTTATGAGTCTTAGCCACGAATTCTGGGACAAATTCGAAAGACACTAGACTCCAGCCCCTCGAGTGTTTCACCTCAAAAGAGAGGCCTTGAAGTTCCCCCACTCTTTTGGTTGATGCTAAGGCAAGCAAAAATACCGTCTTGAGTGGTAAAGCCCTATCCAAAGAACCCTGTAAAGGCTCATACAGGGTGTGAGTAAGGGTGCTAAGAACCAGCATCAAATCCCAAGTAGGAGTTTTTCCCTGTGTAGGAAAATAAGGAAGTCAGCTACTTGCTGAATAGAAGTTCCGACCGGAGAGAAACTCCGTTGACAACACCAATCACAGTAGACTGCCCACTTCTCTTGGTACACGGCTGTTGACGGTTTCCTGAGGTATTCAGATATCTCTGACGCTGCCCTGCAAGAAAAGCCTCTCGTTCGCAGGAGATACTGTACTGGATAGTCCTTGACTGACTGATGATATATTTTGATGTGGGGTTGGCAAAGAAGATTGTGCCAAGGAGGAATCTCTCTCTCGGAGTTTCTGTCAGCAGAGCTAGAAGGTCGGGGTACCACTCGGCGTGTGGCCACAATGGAGTTACCAAAGTCATCCTGAGGTTCTGGGAGGTCATTACCATATTGATCAGCTGACGAATCAGACAAAAGGGTGGAAAGGTGTAAACATCCAGGTTGTCCCATGGATGTTGAAGGGCGTCTTCCACTGCTGCCCAAGGGTCCAGAACTACTAAGATGAATACTTCCAGTTTCCTGTTGAAACAGGTGGTGAACAGATCCACCATTAGTGTTCCCCAAAGGAGAAAGAGCCTTTCTGCCACTTCTTGGTGCAATGACCACTTTGTTCCCGAGACTTGACTCTGACAACTCAATTTGTCTGCCAATATGTTCTTGTACCTGGAATGTACCTAGCTGACAGAACCACCAAGTGGTTTATTGCCCACTGATGTAACTGGACTGTCAAATCGTGAAGATGGTGAGAGACTGCCCCCCCACCGTTTCTTTATGTAAGCCACCACCGTGGTGTTGTCGGACATCATGACCATGGAGTGACCTGCTACCTGATCTTGAAATTCCTGAAGAGCTAAAAAGGCTGCTTTCAGTTTCAGGATGTTGATGTGAAGATGTTTTCTTCTGGGCTCCAAAATCCTGAAGTCAAAAGATCTTCCATATGAACCCCCACCCTTCAGTCGAGGCATCTGAGAAGAGAAGGATCTCTGGAAGAGGAGCATGAAGGGGTATCCCTACGGTCAGGTTCCTGTTGTCCAGCCACCATGCCAAGTCCTTCCTGTCAGACCTCTTGCGATAGGGGGACACGGAAGAATGGAGAACCCCTCACCGGAGACCAGAACTCTTTCAGCCTCTACTGTAAAGAGTGGAGGTGAAGTCGGCCGTGAGGGATGAGCTTCTCTAAAGGTGACAGGTGACCTAGAACGGCTTTCCATTGATGTGCAGGCTGTTTCTGGTTCCATAGGTGCTGCTTCCCGGAAGGTAAAAGAAGTATTGTCCCCCTTTAATTGATCCATGGAAAAGCTTGGTCCCAACTTAACAAAATCCAAATCCAATTGTCTTGGTTGCAGGGCGACTCTTGGGTTGGCATAAAAACGCCTGTGTCTATGAAGAGGAGGTGGAAGAAACTTGAGGGATCGCCCAGAATATAGTGGATTGTTCTTTCCATAGACAAGAGCATCTACTTATTCTGAGGCAAAATCAGAGATTGATGAAGGGTAATCCTACCAAAGTCTTTGCTTCTTTCTTGGGGCCTAGGAACTTCTCAAGACCTGAAGACCCATCTGAAGGAGCGGTCGCTATTTCTTCCAAGTCATTGCACTTCCTAATCATTTCAACAACTTCACTGTGTATCTTGGCCAGCTTATTAGTGTCAAGATCAAGTGGTAGAGGATCCTCCAATTCTAAACTTCTAGAACTCCTATCAGCTCTATCCATGGAATCTCCAACTTCTACTTCATCTCATTGAATAACTGGAACATATGCACGTTTCAGGACCTAAAACCTTCGAGGTTGGTGCATAAAGTTAAGACTCTGAAATATCAAATTCATTGTTAGGGTGAAAAGAGGATCTTTCTTTATATCCTTTGAATCTCCAAGAAGTAGAGGGAATTGGAAATGGAGGCCTAGATGTCGAAGCAAGTCGATGAACCTTGCATGGACGATCAGGAGAGTAATGTCGAAGGGAGCATTCCCTACTAAAAGAGTGATGAGGATAATGGCCTCTGCTGTATGAGCACTGCCGAGGTTGATGTTGCAGCTGAGTTGAGCTTCTGTAACACAGCGATTTGTTGCAGCCTCGAGACCGTTCTTGTGGCCATAAATGTGATGAATTCTATGGAGAGGATTCACATCCTCGAGGCCAATGTGGTGAGTTGACTGTTGCAGGTGAAGCACAATGTTAATGAATGGCTGTACATGCAGGAATGTCATGGTCGAGAAAACGAGGTTGAGAAGGAGGGTGCAGCTGAACAAGGCTTGATTTCTTGACTGGAGCCTTGTCTTCTTTCCCTCTTACCGTCGGCGGTCTAGCAGTCAACTCTGTACAGCTGGGAGAAGAAGGAATAACAATCACCTCAGTCAGGGCCTGAACTACTGCTACCTCAGACAAAGCCTGATGTGCTGTCCTGCGAAAATCCATAACTCTGCGGTGATCAGAATAAGATAAGGCTGTGATCGAGCGGTTGTGTGGTTTCCTTGTAGAAACAGCTGTGGAGTATGTGCCCTTAATCATCTTGGATGGAATACAGCCGTGCTGAGATAAGCTAACACCCCCCACCCCACTGAAACGGGAGAAGGAGAGCAGGAATCCAAACGTAGACTGTGACTCTTCTTACAAGGAGAAAGCGCAAAGTCCCTCTTCTTCCAACATCTTTTCAGTACCATACAAATAGAGGAAGACAATGACTTGAGAATCCAAAGATGGAGATCTAAGGCATTTCCTTCTAGGTACCATAGAAAAAGAGCAGTTGGTCCCTTCTAAGACTGCAACCCTCTCCAGTAAGGCCTGAAGAGTAGAAGCACTAGACAACGAAGGACCAGTTGCATGAAGCTGTGATGGAGTGGCCGTATGCAGAACATTATATGATGAGGGAAACATGGACGTAAACATATGGCCAGAACCCTCTTCAGAAACATCTAATGAGGAAACAACAGACAAACGTGAAGGGGTAAATTCTTCCACGGGAGAAGGAGCAAGAAGACAGTCGGGGAAGGAGAAATGGAACAAGAAGGAATGGTGTCGTCTGCTTCTGTTAAAGAGTTGAAACCCTCCCATGGCTGAGCAGCGCCCGTCCTCTTGTACTTCTTCTTCAACATTCAGAACAGGGGCTACTTACACTGCAAACTTGAAGTCTACATCTGCTACAAGTTACATGAGGATCAGTTTCAAAAGAAGCTAGGTAGTAGAAGCAAGGGTTGTTGGCAATACCTTTGCTTCTTAGCACTAGGCTTAGGTAATTCATGGGTTTGCATGATGAAGCAAACTTATACACAAAAAGGCACAATATACACCACACAAAACATGGAACATTGAACCAATTGTAAACAAAATGGCAGGAAGATAAAAAACCAGCTTTGATGAGAGATGAGCAGTGTGCATCCGATTGCAGTTAAGAGAATACTGATACATCACAAGATTCTTTTGGAGCAAGTGAGAGGAAACTCCTCGCACTCGCTGGTCCCATTGGGTGACGCTACGTATTACTCTGCCATATCTTGATCGTATTGTCGAATTTTTCCATAACTGGTATTCCAGCTGTGCAGAAGAATTTTCCCCAGTGTAAAGGACGACGGTTTGTATTTGTATGGGAACAAGTACAAATTTTAAATCTTGTCCAGTAAAACCTGTGTAGTTTAAAAGGGGTAATAAGCTCTTCGTTGTATGAGTCGGTAGAGCTGCGGACTGGCACTCACTAGACCAGAGTTCAATTCCCCGGCTGGCTGATGAAGAGTTAGAGGAATTTATTTCTGGTGATAGAAATTCATTTCTTGCTATAATGTGGTTCGGATTCCACAATAAGCTGTAGGTCCTGTTGCTAAGTAACCAGTTGGTTCTTAGCCACGTAAAATAAGTCTAATCCTTCGGGCCAGCCCTAGGAGAGCTGTTAATCAGCTCAGTGGTCTGGTAAAACTAAGGTATACTTAACAAAAAGGGGTAATCACCCTAATCTTGAACCTCTATCTTATAAATATTCAGAGTACAATAAAGATCCTGCAAAAACAAGTGACTTGGCTGCTAGTCATTAGATTGTATGTTTCTGTAAACAATGATTTTCCTACATTTTGTTTAGATCCAACCAGCTTAATGGTTCATTAGTGTAAATACCCTCAAATGGGTAATTAGTGATGTCCGACCACATACCTATTTACTGTATATACTTTAGGATATAATAAACAGCATGCAATAAAACATACAATAAATGAAAAGGTCACACTTTGCACTGTATAATATAATTTCCAAACGTTCTCTTGGTGTGGTATTTGTTGCGGGAGTTCAGCTCTCTTTACTTTATATTTTGTGATTGTTAAATGCAATTGATCACAAGCATTTGTGTGATTCTAATGAATCTCAAAGTGCCAAAGAAGGACTTAAAAATTGTCTTAGTAACTTACTTTTTAAAATAAATAATAGATTGAATCCCATGTCCATGAATTATTTTAACTAGGTATGAATATTGACCTTTGTTGGATTCATATATGTGAAAGCATTACTGGAAATGGAAATACAGATAAGCAGCCAAAACTATTTGTTGTAACAAGACCATTCAAAGCATGTCCCATAAATGATTGTAGCATTAATGAAGCTAGTTTTATTGAATTATTTTGATCCCCATAAAAATATTGTGATTTTCTGAATTTAGTCATACAACGTGTATGACTAAATTGCCACCCATCTTGATCTAGCCCCCATGTGTAATGAAATCATTATAGCATTAACTGTAAAACATATTCATGTGTTTTCTAGGTATCAATAAACAAATTGATAATTGTAGATACAGTACCGTATAAGGTCAATTATGAAGTTTTATTTAAATTCTCAGTATTTCAACTCGCTAGAACATTTTTAAGATGTAATCTCTAAATAAGGCATACTGTACTGTATATCTGTATGATAAAGAGCTAATCCTTTTTGGCAGCCTTAAAAGAGCAGAGAATTTTAAATTTGTGGTCATACAGTTATTCAAATGAATAATTTGCAAAATATCACATATACAAAAGGGTAATTACAACCCATTGCATTACCAGTCTGTTGTAATATTTCGGTATCAAAGGGCAATTCAGCAAAGTATTAGCTTGCATATACAACTGTAAATTTATTTAAGAAGGCAGTACTTTTCAGGTTTTAAGAAAGCAAGTTATCATTTTTACTTATGTGCGTGATGTTGTGAATCAGCATTGAGAACATTTTTGGATACATTTAATTAGATTTTGTTTTTGTCTAGAAAGAATGGCTACTTCTGCATTGTCTTCTTTTCTGTATGAGGAGGATTTTTTTTGCCTAATTTCAGTGAATAATTGTTTTGTAGGATCTGTGAATCCTTGTGTGATCTGTGTAAAAGCTGAATTACATTTTCTCTGGCAGGGTTACTGATTATTTTTACAGAATGCTATTTTGTTCAAGTGTTTTATGGAACATAAGTTCACTCGTATTGAGGAACTGCTCCTGAATGTTTGTATAAATTCCAAGTTTCTGTGAGTTTGAAAAGTGATATGGTGCTTATGTTAGATACTGAAAGGAGAAAAATAAATACTACAGTATGTACCATGTAACTGATTTCAAGGGAAAAATCAATAGCATTTGTGTTGTAATTGATTTCAAAATTATTTTGTTGAATGATGGTATAGTTTTAGTTATTCTGGATATTTAGAATACTATCATATCACTTTTTAAATATCCTTTCAAAATTTAATACAAAAATCCATGTTGAACATAATGTTTACTTGCATTTAAAGATCAGTTCATTATCAGATGTCTACAATTTTTGTATATTGTTTTAGCTAGTGAAGTATGTTGATATTTGCTGTTAATTTTTAAGTCATAAGTTAGGATAATCATTTAACTGTTGTTAATTTAATTTTTAAGTTATCAATTAGGATCATTATTTTACCAGTAAGCACCTGTAATGCTTTTGTTTTTAATGCAAACATCCTATTTTTTCATGGGCATCAAGTACTGCCTTGCATTATTCATTCTGAACACTGAGGTGTTTCTGTTACTTATGCAGGTACTGTATATTGGTTTTGATTTCATACAAAAGTTATCTCCTGTATTTCTGAATTCAGTTATTTTGCTTTTGTAAGAATGATCCTGTATAACATCTTCCAAGTAAGATTTTTCTAACTCTTGGGTATTGTTAAAAGGATAAACAGGTTGCATGCTTTGATATGTTATTTTGAAGCCAGATTTTAGCTTCATAGCTTTTCTACAAAATACTAAAGTGCTGTGAAAATAATATTGTATTAGCCCAGGCCAGTTTATTTTCAGTTTTATTGTAATTTGACGATACTGATTTGCACTTGCATATGAGAATTCAGTATTAACTGCTTAACCATACGCATAGTTTTTCTGAAGATTGCATTATTTATTAATATAATACTGTACTTAAGCAAAAGACCTAACAAACTCAAAATATCAGTATACAGTATGTACTCTCTTATTCATATGTTTTTTTACAAGATAAAAAGTATGATTGTTGCATGTCTTTAGGTCTGATGCTCGAGCTTAGGCCCATGAAGGTGCTCTTCAGTCATAACTTCAGAGAACGTTATGCAAACTTCACATGCTCCTACCACTCATCTGAACCACTTCGAGTTGTCTTTACTCTTGAGCCTGCTTTGGCTAAAGGGGAAACTCCATTTGCCCTTATGGCAACAAATAGTCCATACAATACAGAGAGGTATACCAGTGGAGCTAAACATTATGTAACTCTACGTATCCTGAGGGGGCATAAGACAGTCACTTGCAGAGTTTATGATGCCTCTAACATGGAAGTGGCCCAAATGGTGTCTCAGATTTTGTATGTCAGTCGAGCCCGCAGAGAACGTGAGTCATAAGAATGAAAGGGGATAAGGGGACTATTGTCTTAGTGAATTTCATCTTTTGTTGTGTTTTGTGAGCATGTAATATAGCTTATGAAATAAAGTATATGTTTTAATTACTGTATTGTAAATACTGTGATGTTTAAAAGGGCTTTTTAAGCTTTAAAATTGTACATTATTATTAATTATCTTTAGCATTTTTTTTAAGGAAGGCTTCTTTTTGTTATTTATTTAAACAATGATGGGTGGATAGTATTAGAAAGTTTACTATGGTTTGTATTTTTTGGACAGTTTAGTCAGAAATTAATTTTGTCATTTTAAAAAATTCTTATATTAGGAGGAATCAGTTTTAAACATGATCAGACAGTAAATTAACCCTTAAACGCCAAGCCTTTATTTACAAAAGTGTCTGCCGTATGCTGGCGGCGTTTGGTAGTTAGCGCCGAAGCGGAAAAAAGTTTTTTTTTTAAATCACAGCACGCTTAGTTTTTAAGATTAAGAGTTCATTTTTGGCTCCTTTTTTTGTCATTGCCTGAAGTTTAGTATGCAACAATCAGAAATGAAAAAAAATATCATTATCAAATATAAATATTGAAATATATGACAGCGCAAAAAAAAATTCATATATAATTGTATACAAATCGTGCTGTGAACAAAACGGTTAAAGCTAATGAGTTATTTTTATTTTCTTTGTATTGTACACTAAATTGCGATGATTTTGATATATAACAAATTGTAAAACGATCAAAGCAACACAGAGAAAACATTATCACAAAATGACGCATGAATTCATAACGCGCGGATGTAAAAAAAAGTTTTTTCAAAAATTCACCATAAATCGAAATATTGTGCTAGAGACTTCCCGTTTGTTGCAAAATTAAGGTAATTGATTGAATATTACTAGAATGTAAGAGTTTTAGCTTACAATTGCGTTTTTCAACCATTTCGGTTGAGTCAAAGTTGACTGTAGGTTGAAATTTTTTGTAGTCGACGTACGGTACGTCCGCTCGTCACCCGACCCTTAAGCATTGTTTTAGAGATTACAGAAAGGTCATACAGTAAATAAATGATTATAAGGGATCATGTCAAGATTAGCGAACCCACTCGCAGCAGTGTTCGCTATTCTTTACAAGAAGATTGTTGGGTTTGTTATTCTTTACATGGGAATAATCAGATTCACTCTTCTAGACATGAACACTTTGGTACCAGACATTTGATCCCCCAGGGGCTAGTACTAAACAAGGCAAAATACATTTGACACACCCAGGGGCTAGTACTAAACATGGCGAAACTGTATAGATTAATCACTGTTTTGCCGTGTTTAGCACTATCCCTCGTGGAATTGGAGTTCGGACCGGAAAGGGTTGGCCATTCTTTACGTGGGGATCATTGGGTTTGCTGTTCTTGACATGGAGATGTTGGGTTCGCTAATCTTGACATGATCCATCATGAGATATTGTTAAGTCAAGTAATCTGCTTTAAAGATAGTTTTTAACTTTTAAGACTGCTCTATTATACAAGTAATCTCTGAGTTATATGGATTAATAGAGCCAAGGCCCTATTGGATAAAAGCAAAATTTGGGTTTTGGGTAACGGCAAGTAAAAAAAACTATGGTTGGTCAATGGCAATCCCATACCCTTACTCCCCTTACCCTGTCAATACCGCATAAGCATAAACACTCAGTATGCTTATAAACAACAGCCATCACTTTAAACTGAAAACTTGATGCAAAAGACAAATAGCTCAGTTATTTAAATTTTTGTAAAAGATAGCTCAGTTATTTAAATATTTGTTAAAGAATATGCTGTATAAATTCACTTAAAAAAAGCAAACCCCCTTTTTTCTCTTGTATGGTAGGTTACACTGCTGGATATATCACTTTCTTTTTCATTTAGCCCAAATCCATTATACGATACAATATTTAAAATACTGTACATCATACACAAAAAAAGCAAACTTTTTTTCCAATTTGCTCAAACACAATCTTTAAAATTCATTGTACACAAGAAAAGCAAACAACTTTTTTTCATTTTGCCTAAACGCCATCTTTAAAACACATCATAAATACACAAAAAAAGCAAACCCTTTTTGTTATTTTCCCCAAATGCACTTTAAAATACATTGTACACAAAAAAAAATAACAAATCTACAAATATAAAAATGCTTTTTCTTTGTTACGTACTAATGTGAACTGCCTTTGGTGCTTACAGTGCCAGACTTTTTAACATTTGTGAGGATGTTTATATGTCCTCCTCCACCTCCTCCAGTCTTGATATAGTATATGCAAGGTTGCTCTAGTACATGCAAGGTTGACCATGCAATGCCATACTCATCCATGATACGTGACACTGACCATCCTGCCTTGATTCTCCTGACAATTTCTAGTTTCTTCTGAGGGGTCAACACCTTCCTCACCCTCTTAGGACGAGGTGGTGCCATACAAAAGATACACACCACCATACACAACCCTGCAGTGCTGCAGGCACTGCAATGAAAGCCACATGCTCGTGGTACATCATCACATTAGGAAGCCACTTGCAAACAGTTCAAACAAGCAACTGATCATGCACGACTGTACAAAAAAGAAAAACACTTTGTTACTGAGTGCACTGATACTTTCCAATTGTAGCCAATTAGAGAAATATATGTTTATAATACATAGACCTATCAGCCATTAAAAAGCAAATACATAATCACAATGACATCTACATTTCCACCAATAGCAAGAAAGCTTACAAAAAATATAAGTGCTTGCCCACCCACTCACATTCTATCATACACTGTTGAACTGATGACGTAAGGTTATCAACCAATAAAAAGTGATCAAGTGACATTTCATGATATGTTAAGTGACATTATGCTTTTAAGCCTACAGCAGTCATTACTGTAAGTTCACTCTCAGTCTCTCTACCTCTTTTGCTTTGTGTTGTGTTCGTGTGTGTACGTATGTAATAAATTGTATATGTAGGTATGCTTCTTAGCACAGTATCTCTCTCTCTCTCTCTCTCTCTCTCTCTCTCTCTCTCTCTCTCTCTCTCTCTCTCTCTCTCTCTCTCTCTCTCTCTCTCTTGTGCTGTGCTTGATTTATTACAAGTTTGTCTGACTAATATGATTATCACACACATGCATGAGAATATTTTATCACTTGATATTTCATCTCGGATATAATGTTTGCATTCATAGTAAAATATAAATTAAAAATATTTATAATGCAAATTTCATCATGAACTATGTCATAGATGTTGGCAACACGAGCTGTTATACCTCATCTCCCATTCCCTCAATGAAAGGGAAGAAGTGTATGAGTATATGTATTATGCATGCACACTCCAGAGGATATCACATACATTTCTGTCTCTTCTGGGTTGTAAATTTTATTTTTTCATCTTTTATGCAGGAAAATTATGGAAAAACCCAAGTAAGTAAAAAATTAGAAAATGCAGTAAAAATAAAAATGAGAATAGTATAAAATAGAAAGTAAAAAAGGGAAGGATTGTGTGTGTGTGTTATAGGCGTTAATGTATGTGATATAAATTTCTCTCTCTCTCTCTCTCTCTCTCTTTTTTGTGTTGTGTGTGATACTTACAAATTACAGTACAGTACTCTGATACCATTTAATAAAATATGAAAAACATTAACTTGAAAACATAAAACAAAAAACTGTAAAGAAGTCAAACATCCACCTACCTCCCACCTCCCATCCCACACTGGATTCCCACTCCTTCCCACACTAGGAAACTCCTTTCCCAGCTACCCACCTTCCCCAACAACCCCTTCCCTGCATGCTTATTCTTGTAAACAGTGTTACTACCACTCCCCTCTCATTGCACTGAGCCATCCGACCCCATCCCCTTCCCCTTGGAAACTCTTCCTGACTGTCCACACCCCCAAACCTTTTCTCAGTTTCTTTATGAGTGTAAGCAATGTTACCAACATTTCCTTAGACATGCACAGCATTGCCAACTGTCACGAGTTCGAATCTCCGACCGGCCAGTGAAGAACAAGAGGAATTTGTTTCTGGTGATAGAAATTAATTTCTCGCTATAATGTGGTTCAGATTCCACAATAAGCTGTAGGTCCCGTTGCTAGGTAACCAATTGGTTCTTAGCCACGTAAAAGCAAATCTAATCCTTCGGGCCAGCCCTAGGAGAGCTGTTAATCAGCTCAGTGGTCTGGTTAAACTTAGATATACTTAACTTAACTCGGAGAGTGGTTTTTTCAATTATGTTGAAATGTACAATCATAAAAATCTTTGTTCCCTGGAGTCCTATTGTGTCTGGATAATTTTTGTCTATATATATATATATATATATATATATATATATATATATATATATATATATATATATATATATATATATATATATATATATATATATATACATATGTATATATGTATATATATACATACATATATGTACAGTATACTGTATATACATTATATATATATATATATATATATATATATATATATATATATATATATATATATATATATATATATATATATATATATATATATGTACAGTATATATAAACATGTGGAACTCAGCTTTCCAATATGTTATTACAGTTTGTTGTAGGTACTTTAAAAAGTATGTGAATTGTGTATAGGATTGACCACATACTATATAGCTGTAATTTTTTTTACACCAGTCAGGTCTGGGTCTCTGTCCAGGTTCTGGAAGCATGATAACCTTAATCTTTCCCATAAAAATTTAGATATGGCTGTTAGGTAGTGCACTGATCACCTGGTGAGACTGAGGTCTTTTCTTTCTTTCTCTGATTATTTTTAGAAAAATAATCTTTGCAGATGCATGTTGTTCCAGAGAGCCTCATATATAAATTTTGTGAGTGTTTGTGGATAGTATTTTCCTTTTGGATTAATAAGCATCTTGTGAATTCATCTCATGATATTCAGCACAAGTCTTGTTGCTAGAATAAGAATAGGTCCCTTACATGTGCCACATAATGAGATATTTCCTCAAACATAGGTTCGTTACTTTAGTAATAATAAGACCTCAGCTGATAATAGAAGCAATTAGTTGTTATAAAAACCATTTTTTAACAATAGAAATTTATTTATATATTTGAAGGAAAGTGCATGAATTTAAGGGGAGCGCACGCTTACATAGAAATAATGCTCCGATTTTTATGGAATTTTTATATGTTATACATATATAAGGTGATGTTCCAGGAAAAATATGAGTGATCGGATGATTATTTTGGATTTTATTAAAAAAATAAAAAATAAATAAAAAAATTAAAAATGATTCACCACCTTCATTTTTAGAGCTATTGCAATGCGGCTTCATACACAGAAAGTATATCACAGTATGAAAAAAATAATGGGAAGAGTTTTTCTCCTTTTCCTTTTTTTTTTTTTTTGGATGGGGGCGAGGGGGGATTTTCCCCCCAAATTTGTATAATTTGATTATCACGGTTCCTCGTCAACCTAAGAAAAATCTAGCCCCAAACAAATATTCGTCTTTCTTTCCTCTTTCCATTGGTATATTTAACTTTAAAATTGGCCTAAAAATAAAAATGTAGTTTGCGTTTGAAGTGCAAAAAGTGAAAACTGAGAAAAACGACCGTAAAGATCAACAAGTGGTTTTTGGCACTCGTGGAAAAAACTTACCTTAGAGCATTATTTTAGTTGATTTCTGGCTCCAGGTCACCCCTTCCCTCTATAAAAGGGGTATTATTCGCTCGAGGCGAGGGTATCATCAAGTACCACCTGACTCATTGTTGCCTTGTTTGAAACTAAGAAACTAGAAGTTTAGTAGCTACCAGGCTGATATTCTTGACTCATTTTCAGTCGTTTTTTTCACTTGTTTGGTCTTTTTGGTCTTTGGAGTTTGATTTTCAAGCCTTTTGTCTCTCGAATGAAGAACTTCTTCTATACTTTCACTTGTGCCAAACAGATGTGTTAGCAAGTTGAATTTCTCATAGCCAAAGTTGTGTCCAATTTCCTCAATATTTATCTCACTCAATTGATGGTGCTGAGATTTTCCATTGCTAATTCGCTTTGCTGGGGCACTAATTGTAAACCTACACAATTGGCACTTCATTAAAATATCAGTATCCCATCTATTGGCAGAGAATTCGACCTGAACTTTACCCCTGCAATTTCCTACCTTGCACCTAATACCCGACACTATTTTATCTAACCGAGATTTGATATAATGAACTTGTCATCATATACTCCCTTTTCATCATCCTTTATTCATTTCATCAACTGTGAGCGTATTTTTGAAGGTGGAAGTATATAGATTGTATTTAGAGTTACTGGATGTAAAAAAGACAGCAAAAACACATAAATAGCAAAAAAATTGCTCAGAGTAAAAAGTGTCCCACCACCCGCTTTCAACGTATGGTGGCAACCCTGTCTCCTACCACGCATTCACCAAGGAACAAGCCATTGTTGTTGCCAGACACTGCCAGACGTAGGAGATAAGGTGATATAAAAATCAAAATAATGAATAAATTAGGCGAATAACGGAAAAAATGACAATAGTCATTAGGAGCCAAACGTCAGCCCTACCTCACCGTGTGGGGGGCGAAGGCCCAAAACCCCATCAATTTTAATATTTCGAAAAAATACTTAGGTCACGTGATAACGAAGGTGTTGCTCATGTCTTACGGCCATTTAACCATTTTTTTTAAATTTCAAAAATATTCATAAAAAATCTAAGAGTGCGCTCCCCTTAAGTAAACTGCATTCTGTTTTTTTTTGGTAACTTCAAATTATTGTAAATCTTTTTGTCAGCAGTCAGATGTATTAATGATAAAGGCTTCAGTTGCTGTATAATAGCTTAAGCATTGTTTGTAAAATTTTGTTGTAAAACTTTTATTTGTGTTCATTTTAATTTAAGGACCATTGCTTGAAATTGTTGGGTATTTTTAATATTTTAAAAAAAATTTCAATCAGTTTTTGAGTATTTCATGTGCTGCTTATGGTGCTTTAGTATTTTTATTCTATCTTTATCTTCATAAGGTTAATTATAGCTTAGTTAAAATTCTCCTTTTGTCTGTTGATACGCAATTCAAGGATTTTTGACAGAATCATTGTCTGTTGTTATAGTTATTTACTGTTTCTGTCACATATTCATAATGCATGTTTTGGGTAAATAATATTGCAGTGTTGGTAAAAATGCTAATTTGGAAAATTGTTCTTTGTCTTATTTTATATGAACTCCAAGAATTCATCCTCTTCTTGCTATGAGGAATTTGATTTCTGTAGTGTCCTTCTCTTTGTCTCTAATTTTGATTTAATTCTTATCATACCATTGACCAGATGTGTTGCTACAGAAGAAAAACTTGATAATTACACAGTATATTTTATTATGAAGAAAGAAAAGACTGTCTGAAGACAGTTATAACACACATTATTAGAATCAAGATTTAGGGTCTGTGGTTTCATTGCAAATAGAAAGAGAAGGTAGAAGGTTACAAGTACTATGTTATTAAAACAAAAGTTTTTATACAAACCTATGAATCCGAATTAGCCTTATTTCATGTAGAACAAAACTAGCTACACCAACTTAATAAAAAAAAAAAAAGGTTACACTGCACATGCTCAGCTTGCAGATTCTTGTTGGCCTACAACATCTCTTTTTTCTTTTGTGTGTGTGCCAATCCCTATCTGGAAGATTGAAGGGAAGGGAAGAGGACACAAAAGATTGTGAGTAATGGGTTGTACAAAAACTAATTTTCTTTCAAAGACATTGTTTATTACACAAAACATCAATAATTGTAATTAGCCTGAGCCACAGTTTAAAGGAATGGCCAAAGCAAATGAGCCTCCTAAGAGGATAGAAGACCCAGAAGCAATAGACCCAATTACCACGGACATAGGACAGTAGAATCAATGACAATCTTGGAAAACCAGGTGATTCAGTCTTAAGCACGTTAAGTGGAAAGAAGTACTTCAAGGAAGGCACACTTCTTGGTAAGGTTACACAGCAGAGAAGAGGAGGGTACTTGAACCCCAGTGGTGTTGCTCCTCAAAAGGGGATTACCTCTTGATAAACCTAGAACTATGTACTACCAAGCAGAAGTTTAGAGAGCCTGATTTCAGCAACTTCAGAGAAAGGAAGGATGAGGGCAAGAAGACTGGAAAGACTCAAACTACTAGTGACAAAATTTTACTCTTTTTCAAACTCTTTAGCCAGCTGGAATCCCTCATGAACACCAACAGTTGGAATGAGAAACTTAGTCAGAAGAGGTATGAAATCCACCCAAGCACTTGGAAGGTGCTACGGCAAACAGGAATACAGCTTCATGGAAGATTGACCACCAGCAAGAAGTGAGTTGAAACTCTTGGAAGTCCTTGGAACAGCAGGGGTCAAGTGACCAGCATGAAAAGCAGTGTGGCTGTTAGGAGGCTATTCCTACAGATGAAATCTGAAGAAGGGGCAGGGCTGAAACTCTGTAAAGGAGAAGTTGGCAGTATTGTGGGAACCAAAAACCACCAGGAAAGACAAGAACCATATAAATCCGTGCAACATTTGTTTTATGACTGATAACCACCTTAATCAGAAATTTGAGATGTAGTGATCACAGAAAGTCATAAAAACAATGGAAGAGGATACTCCAAAAGTCACCTCAGAGCAAGAAGAAATTATGAAACCGTGAATGGCAAGCACAGGAGATTCAGAAACTATTGCTACTACGGCCAAAAACTAATAGAGTTATGAGAATCATCTGAGCCTCAGGAACATCTAAAAACTCCAAGTCAGTCTTCATCCCCTGAACAGGAAAGGGCATGAAGATACCTAGGCCATCCCTGGACTGGAGTGTGTCAATACCATCCCAAATTGCTGAGCAAGCTGCTGAGAACAAGAGAACAGATGGCAGAGCAAAAGGAGGTGGATACAGGAGGCCCTCTAAAGCATGAAGACAAAAGGGAAGAGAAGTGGCAGTGAAATGTGGGGAAAACCCATTGTAGACTTGAAAATTCCCTTAGTGCCCTCAGAGAGTGGAGTTCCCCAGGGGGAGACATGCCAGGCAGGACCAAGAATGGTGTGCCTTTCAACGTCATTGTAACTGCAGGCATGCAGAGTGAAGTAGAGAACTTAAGATACTCTGAGAGTGAGGAAAGGCATGATGAATTCAGTTCATAACTGTGACTGGAGGCAAACCATTGGCGAGAAGATAGTGATGCATCCAAGCCCCCATACTCCATCCATTCCAATCAGGGTGAGATCTCAGTGCAGAAAGAGCATGAAACCATCCACTCAACAAAACTACTGTTGACCTACAGACCAGGAGGGTGGGGTCTACATAATATAGCCTTCATGGAAAGGGAGAGATGAAAACCAAGAGAAAATTCTGCATCCAGGAAAGCTCTTTGAATAAAGGGTGGATCAACTAGAAAACTGCTGAAGCCATGATTTTCACAGAAATTTTTGAAATCATCCTTACCAGTTGGGATTCACACTATTGTTGGACAAAAGAATGGGATTTTTTAAAATACAGAACTGTATATGTATTCAAGCATGCATACATAGAGGAAAAATACCTGAATCTGAGCCAGCTAGAGAAAGACCAACTTATCCAACTAAACTAGATATAATGTCAACCTGAAGGGCAGTAATGGAAGCACCTCGAAGAGGATGGATGAATGGACATTGAAAGATATTGGTAAATGTTGGGAGAATTTCCATACCTTGAAGATGTTGAGCAGTTAAAAAAGGAATTGCCCAAGATGTGGAAGAAACTGCAACAATTGGGCATTAGTGCAACTTATCACCATGAGTGAGTGGAAAGTACCAGAGGAATGACCAGGCCACAAGCAGGACTCAAGGAGGCACTCCCTTTGGAGGTGGCACAAGATATAACAGGGCTCCAGATTGAGGAGCCCAGCTGTATGACAACAGAAGACTAAGTAGCTTCCCATTGCTACTCAAGGAAATCCTTGGTAATAAAACTCCATTCCAACAAAGAGCCATGAACTAGGACAAAAAGTAGAGAACTGGAAACGAAGATGGAGGGTAATTGTATGGGCAAACACCGGAGGACTTGGGGTCAGTGGAAATGTTGAATCCTGTAGGCAGTGAAAATAACTTGGCACCCAACTGCATTAGAGGCATAAAGATCCTGAAACCTGCTTTAAATCTGAAGTATGTATGAATGTATAAAAAGAACTTTCTCTTAAAATCCATGCATGTAGTTCAATAAGGATTACATTTTTCCCTGAAGGCTAATACAGTACAAGAGGGAGGAAGAACAACGCTAACAATAAAACAGTATTAATTAACATAGTCTTAAGAAATGACAGCACTTACATAGTAATAAGAATGAAAAGGAAACAAAGTGCAGGATTATATTACTTTGAATAGAACAAATCCATCTTCCTTGAAGGTTAGTATGCATTCATTCACAAACCTCAGGAAATGAAAACATGAAAATAGCAATAAATATATGAGGATGCCTAGTGCAGTCACCTTCTCTCTAAAAAAAAAAGGCATGGAGACATACATACATACATAACGTTAACAGAATAAAAACAAAAATGGTAATTAATTCATAAAAGGAAAAAACATTATGGTTCATGAAACATAAAGATAACATTTTCACTGAATGTTAGTACAAGTAGCTTGATGTGTAACAAATGCATAATGGAAAGCATCAGTTCACATGCAGTAGTCTAAAAAATGGAGATGTAAAGATAGCAATGGACAGAAAATGCAAGGCATTGTTGCCATAAAAAGAATATCCTCTTTAAGTCCATCTTACTGTTGCCAAAATGTGCTGGTGCTTGTTCTGAGACTACAAAACATTTCCCATTGTATTTTATACAGTATTGTGCTTCCATGAATATAATTTACTGTGTAATTTCATAACACCTCATTGTCATTAGGTGATACTTGGTATTCTGTGATGTATTTGCTTTTGTTACCTTCAGCTGGCAGCTGTCTAATGTCACTGGGGCATTACTGTGAGTAGCCCCATGTCTCTGATTACTCCCTCCTACATATCTGATCCTGTGCCCTCAAATATGGTTTACCCTGATGCACCGGTGAATGAATCTCTTGTTCCTGTTTATCCCACTCCAGTATATCAAGCTCCTGTGCAGATAGCTGTCTCAAATTTTGCCTCAACACTTGCTCCCACTTGTGATGCTTATAGCTTAGTATCATAAATTGCAAAGGACATTATTAAGCAAAATATAAACAAAAACTGAAATGCTAGATACTTCACCAAATAGGGAAGTATTGAAAATCAAATCTCTAATAATGGGTAGGCAAGGGCTCAGGTTACTCAGAAAGCAAGCAAAGTCATGATACAAAATTAATTAAAAAGCTTATTAACACCAAAGGAGAAAGTGTGTACTCATAGGGACACTGGCTGTGTTATGAGGAAATGCATATATAGAAGCTAAAAAGTGTGAAAAGGGAAAACTTGTGAAATACACTGAGAAAGATCTTAAGTGGACATGGATGCACTGCACGCATCTCATGCAATCAGGTTTACACACAATAGTGAGAAATCTTGCGGGAGAATGTTGGAGCGAGCTGTGTATACTCGGTGAATCTTTTTCCTCTAACTCTCAAAGTTGGCATAACTGGGCATGGTTTACATGGAATGAGGCCAATCATGATTTGAGGTTAATCATGATTGATTGTTTTTTGTATAAAAATATGATTATTAAGTAACACTGATGGTCTAAATCATATAAGATGTGTTCCACACACTTGAAGAGTTTGTCAGAGTTATGAAAGGTTATCGGAGTTATGTCTTGTCATGTGTGCATGTGGGTTGATGGAGTTGAAAAGTTCAGGATGTTTGTATGTGTTGTACAGAATTGTGTGGAAAAGTGTAAATAGTTGAATAACTACCATTTTTACTGGTATTACTGTGAAAATATAATTTTTTCATCCTTTTAGACAAAGAAAATAAAGGAGCTCTTATATTTTGTAGTTATTTATGGAGTATGTGATGATTAAATTGATCAAATTTTTACTGTTATGTAAGGATACATAGTATTTGAATTGTTTTTATTTTTAGGTCCTCCACCAGGGGGAGATCCATCTAGTGCTACAATAAGTGTCACTGTCTCTGAGCCTTCAATCGTAATCTCTGCTGTTGGATCGACTGTTCAGTTCCACTGCTCAGCACGCACTATAACTGATCAGGTAGTTTTAAAATGCAAAGAACTGATTGATAATTGGGTATATTTCTAGTTTTCTGTTTTATGTTGTTGGGAATTTTTCTAAATTAAGTATTTCTAAATGTTTTATTTTAATTACTTATGGAGAAATATTTGCAGAGGCGGGTACCTGTCACATGGAGTAAATTGGATGGGGTATTGCCATATGCAAGGTCATCAGACAATCGCCAAGGCCTTCTTGAGATAACACAGGTAAGTAAAATGTTTGGATTTTTGAGTGTCCATTTTTCTGTATTCATATCTAGAAATTTATATTAATTTTGTTAGTCATAAAAGCTTACTGTGAAGATTTTAAGGATTCTGACAGCATTGTTCTATCCCTTGCCTTACAAGACACTGTAGGAGATGAATCAACCTGTCATGAAGAGGGAAGATAGTCAGAACATAGATTTTTCCATCCCATAATGATACCTCCATCCCCTAATGATTCTTCCATTCCCTACTGATCTTTTGTATTAGGTTTATGCACTAGAGTGCTAAGGTTTCTCATGACCCATGTGCGTATTGACTGTATTATCAGATGCAACATTGACTCTTTTTACAGACTGGGTCCTTGCTCACGACAAAAAAATTCCCCAAAGTCTGAGATTATTCTTTAGTTATGTACTTTGATTTCCCCAATAGTACTGATTTTCATGCACTTTTCACAGCTGGTGAAGAGGAATATTATGGTGGAAATTCTTCCTTATCATCCTCCAGAACGTGGCATGTCTCTCCTCGAGAGGCATCTTTTCCTATCCCCTGTTTCCCTAGAATTTCATGGTCTTTCCTTAGATGATCATCCTTTAGCTGTCTTGTATTAGGAGATACTACTTTGTTTTACTAAGGTTCAGAGAACTGATTAGAGAAGTATTTCTCTACCACTGGCATCGCAATTTGATTATTTAATGTTTTTTTGGGTAGTGATGATATTATTTTGGTCTCATCATCTAGTTCTCTTTGCTTCTAAATTTTGACTTTTTGGTTGCGCCTTGTTCTTTCAGATATCTAACTCAGTCCAGTACCCATAATCATCCCTCTATACTCCATTTGGCTGACATGAGGAAGTACAGTTTCTGACCCAAGACAAGTTTTTGTTGAAGCTGTCAAAGTTTTGTTCCCAGATTTACCAGTTGCAGTAAATTTGCAGCATGAGTGTATCTACAGTCTTCTTAGAGTAGTGCACACATCTAGATGAAGACCACTCTAGGTGTAACGCTTGATCGTGTGTGCTCTGGGAGTATGCGATGATGGTATATTTTCCTGCAGCAAAGCAGGGAACCTGAGTGATACTGAGGTCTTCAGCCCGTAGTAAGATTTCTGCTATGAGGCAGCACATTGGCAAGGATTTTGTGGCTCCATTTTTTCAGGTAAACCACTAACATTATCTTCACTATCTTGTCAGATGATTGGTACTGGGAGGCTTGCAGAGCTGGAAGAACTATGTTTATTTCCAAAAGATTTATATGCTTCTGCATTCCCTTGGAGGACCATTAGCTTGAAGCTAATAGGCCCAGTATATACAGATATCAAACCTTTGGAAGCATCTGTCAATGGTAGTACTTTTGGTTGTGGTAATAAGAGAGGAACTCCTCTTCAAAGCTGTGTTGTCTGACTTCTCTAACAAGTCTCCTGGAAGGGCCTTGAAAGACCACTGGTTTTTGACCACAATTTTGTCCAGCTGGAGAGGCCTGGAACCTTAAATAGTGACTCCTAAAAGTCAAGTGGCCTTGAAGAGTGATCTTTGTATGCTCTCCAACATTGTGCAAAATATGAAGGTAAAGCTCTAGGTTCTGCCTAGATTAACAGACTACTCTGTTTTCAGGAAATTGCCTTCGTCTTTACCTAATCTTTTCCTACTGAATGCTTTATTTCTAAATCCATCCTGACTGTCCTCCCCCAGTTGTTGTGGCAAATCTGGCAGATTTCATTTGCCTTACAAGGTGCGCCGGCCCCATCTCGTAATCAAGTTAATCTGTACAGTAATATGGAAACTATGTGAGGAACTACAGAAGCGTCCCTCATTAAAAACAATTAATACTAACTAGCTCCTGATAACAACTTGTTTTATATCACTACAGGTCCGCCATTATGCAGGACCCTCAGCCAAAGTGTTGCGTAGCAAATTGCTCAGTTTGCTTTTTGCCAGTGGGTATGGCCCATACCACCTGCCATGAGCATAGTCCTTGTAAAAAAAAAAAAAAAGGAAAATTTGCTTGATTGCCAGATATGTGCGAAATTTGTAGTATGCTCCTGGCAACAAGTTTAAAGATGAAACAGCTCCTTTTAAGCTTGATGGTCCTAGGGCTCAGTAGGGGTGAGGAAGGGGGAGATTATATCTTTCTGGCAGAACTCCAGCAGCAGATATTTAACCCTTTCTCGGAACAAGATCTATGTTGGGGCCAAATCCCAGTAACATCAGTCCCCAGTACCTCCCAGGTTAACCCTGCAGAAGAAGTGGCGGAATCTCTACATGGGGGTGACATTCTTACTGAGGAATATGAAGTGGACATTGCCACTGAAATGGCCCTGCTGAACCCAGAAGGATCAGGGAGACAAATTTCAGTTAGACATGGGGGAAACCTTCCAGAAGAAATTCTATTCCCCATGCAGCTATCGATGTCATAAGATCCTTCCCCCAAAAGGGATACTAGGATCTATCTAACTCTGATGGAAATGATTACATTTTCGGAGGGGTATAGTAACTTACCCAAGGCTTCTGTCCCTTGGTTAGGAGGCAGTTACAGTTCAGTTGTTGAAGCTCAGTCAGATTGCACAAGCTCCTCCAAAAGGGATACATAGTTTCTGGCATTTGATCAATTCTGTAAGGAAATTATGAGTAATGTCAAAGATGTCCTTGCCACTGAACAGCATTATATAAGGGACATGATCCATGATTCCAAAAAGGAAATTAAGTCAGTCATGTACACCCCAAAGTTGTATCCTGTAACTGAAAAGTGAGAGTAGATACAAATGCTGCCCAAACAAGGTCTAATGTTAGAATTCTGACATGGAAACAACAAAATGGTCAGTTTGGAATATAAAACTTCAGATCAAAAGATAATAGGGGCTCCAATAATCACCCCTGATGATACTGACAATGCTTGGTGAGATGCATCAATGTGCATTTCTCTCCCAGTGGTAAGTATCTAATTAATGAGAGAAAAACCATGATCGAAGTTGTACATGTAGAATTTAGAGACAGGGCAGCATTCCCTAATACAGAATGGTGCCTGGTACCACTTTCACCAAACATGGACAAACCACTAACAGAAATGGTCTTCTTACCTGTGCCTATAGCATTAAAAGCTATAGAAGACACCCTTTACCTGGTCAACGAAAAATGGATCTCTACTTCCATTTTGAATAAGACCCAAGTTGCTCACCAAGTAACCCCAGCCTTCTGTACCTTCACTTTCAAATTTATTAATCATGTGAAGGCAGATTTGCAGAATTTTGTAGTGACTAAAAAATGAGAGACAATGGCAGAAGTAAAACCATTTGCCACAGTCATCCCAGTTTTGGGAAATTCCACCAAAGAATGGGCAACGCTACAACTCCCTTTTGAAAAGTAAAAAGCTTCCTTTAGATATATCTACGCAGCAGTTTGGGACCCCTATGAGAAGAATCTCAGAGGGGACAGCCTCGGTAGAATTTCATGCTAGGATCCACCTCTTTAATATTATAACCTCTGCCACCTTGCTGGAAGTTGCCACCAAAATGCTTCCAAAAGATTCCAGAACAGTTTTGTTGTTGTGGCCAAAAGTTTTATGAGAACCCTATGGGAAGTACTCTATGACTTTCTAGAGTGGCGCATGAAAGCGCAAGTACAATTGGAAACACTGGAGGGCTCCAAGTCACTTCCCAATGTAATTTCATTATTACATTCAAACCCTTTCTGTAAGGACCTGTTTGAGGAATCTGTTGTAGCTAAACTTAATGAGCAAGCCCACCAACAAAATTGTACAGAGTATGCTCTTCTGGGAAAAAGGGAATTCGGGAAACAAAAAACCCAAAACTTCCTTTACCCAACCCAAAAAGGCTCGCCATGATCAAAAACCCTGTAAGCCTTCAGTCACCCCAAAAATTTTTTCCTCAAAGACAGGTAGGTGGTCAAAAGGGACAACTTCCTACACAGGGACAACAACAACAGCAGCAAGAAAATCCTTTTCTCAAGGTCCGAAGACCCTCTTATAGGGGGAAAAGGAAAAGCAACACCTGGAATGCCTATCAAGGACAAAGGCAGAGGAAGAGGCAGATACCAATAGGAATTGTATGGTCAGGGATTGACTTCGACGACACCACAGACAACGTGAATCTTCCCCTTGGGCTCGAAACAGTCTCATCACTCACCCACCTTTAAAGGGGTTCTTCCAAAAACCAGACCCCTCTGGAAGATTACGTGCAGAAAGGCCCTGTTAATGGGAGCCATAGAGAAACATGGGTATATTTGCCACCAAACACGTCTCTTCTTTGTCCCCAAAAAGGATTCCTCCGAACGAAGAGTGATCCCCAACCAATCAACATTAAACAAGCACATTGTTTGCTAAAAGTTTTGCATAACTACCATTGCCCAGGTACATTCTGTCATTCCAAAAGGGACTTGGACAGTTTCTAATGATCTGAAAGATGCATACTGGCATGTCTCTATCGCCATTCCCTTCTGCCCCTTCCTAAGGTTCTGGATGGGGAAAGATATGTACAAGTTCAAAGTCATGCCCTTTGGCCTAAACATTGACCCAAGAATTTATTACAAAATTAGTAACAGCAGATTTTCGAGAACTTAAACAAGAGGGAATACAACTAATAGCCTACCTAGAGGACAGGTTGATCTGGGGGCCCACGGGAAAAGACTGCTTGAAAAAACCTGAGACCAGTGGTCAATAGACTACAATAAAAAGGTTTTATAATAAATGGAAAAAATCCTGTCTCCTGCCTGGAGACTCTTTCAGTGCCTGGGACTGTGTTGGGAAACTTTCCACAGCCTGTTGTGTCTCCCCATCTTACAGTACTTAAAACAGAATATGGCAAGTCCTCAGAAGGTTCCTTGTGCAGCCCAGAGTTCCAGATGGCAACTAGAACATATGATGGGCTGCTGCAGTTTGCATCAGTAATAGATCCAATACTCAGATTGTAACTAAAAATGTGAACAAATTCCAACTACCGCATGCAAGAAAAAAAGATGCGAGGCCGACCTCATCAAAAGATTGAAAAAGTTGGGGAGATACTTCAGCCTTGGACCTGGAAGGAATCTCTGGCAAAACGGGTCGCCCTGAATCCTCCGTCTTTATGTGACAATACACACAGATGCCTCATTGACAGGTTGGGAGGACATTGGGAGGATCATCAGGTGACAGGGAGGTGGTTAGCTACTCTGAGGAATTGTCATCAATTTCCTGGAGCTGATGGCTTTCTTTTTGTCTCTCAAAAAACTCAAGCCTCCAGAAGAAACACATTTTGTGGGGTCTAGACAACATGATTGCAGTGTCCTGCATCAGGTTAGGATCATGTTCACCACCTCTCTATATGATAATGCTAGCCATCCTTCGGATGGCACAAGCAAGGAAGTGGTACTTGTGTGCAGTTCACCTCACAGGGTCTCTCAGCACAATAGCAGACTCTCTACTAAGGAAAATGACAGCCTCAGCAGAGTGGATGTTGGACAACCACTCTTCTCAAACAATAGCCAACATGCTTCCACAACCAGAAGTGGATCTGTTTGCCACATATGAGAATCACAAACTCCCAGTATATGTACGTCTCCAAACTTGGACAGTCCAGCAATAGCAAGAGATACCTTCCTACAAGACTGGAACAAATGGAGGACGATATATCTTTTTCCTTCATTGTCCCAAATTTTGAAGGTTTTGAGCAAACTTCTAACCTTCAAAGGAACAGCTTACTTAGTAGCCCAAATTGGCCAAACAGGGCAGCAACCAGCAAAGAGATCAGTTCCACTACTGTCTGCTGTTCTATCCCACACAGTAGGAGGAAAATTCTTCTATGCTCCTCCTTTCTGAGCCAAGACCTTCACGTATGGATTTTTAAATATCTACCGTGAAAATTACTCACCCAACATTACTAGGTACCTAGTGCAAAAATTACGGACTCATCTATCTGGCATTGCCAGTCCGGGTGGAAGATGTGTTTAGATTATATCCACACTGAGAGCCCAGTTAAGATTTCTATAGAAACACTTTTAAAATTTCTTTTATACCTTTTTGAAGGCAAATGCCTTGTGGTTACAACAATCATGGCATACAAGGCAGCATTAATGGAACCCTTGCTTTATGGATTTGGGATTGACTCGAGTATAGAAGTTGTTACTTCCTTTCTGTGGGCTTTTGCTCTACAAAGACCTGCTCATGAAAGGCTTCCAATTAGACTACTTGGTCCCTGAACTAGGTGCTTAGACTTCTATCAACCCCTCAATTCAGTGGACTCAATACAACCTCAACTCACCTACTACAAAAGGCAATCTTCTTGATTGCATTAGCATCAGGAGCTTGTATTAGTGAACTGGGTTCTCTTAGACGGGGATGATACATCACGCAAACAGCAACCATCAGTTATTATTGTCCCTTGGCCTATCATTCCTGGCCAAGAATGAGGATCCCTTAAGAAGGAAGTCTCCTGTTCTGATAAGAAGACTCAGTTTATCAGACAAGACATTATGCTCAGTTCCAGCGCTTAAGGTTTACCTAGCAGTCACGGCAAACATCCCAGAGGGTCCAATTCTCCTACGCCCTAGCACAAACTAACCACTCTCCCTACAAGGGCTGAGAATGATTGTAGTGTGTCTCATTAAAAAGGCAAATCCACACTCCTTTTTCCTAGGTCACATGATTTTTGGAAAGTAAGTACGTCATTGGCCTTCTTCAAAAATGTCTTTCGAAGAAGTCTCTGAATGTACAGGTGAGGTGGTCATCACAGACAGTATTTTTAAAAAACATTATCACCACGAGCTCGAACAAATTCGACTACACTGTGTATCAGTGGGTGGCATGATTAGTCCTAACCCCTAGGTACTACAGCAGAAAACCAGGGGTCTTATTGACAGTAAGTATGCTATCTCTGGGACAAGGGCGACAGTACTGCAACCAAACCCAGCATACTTAGGTAAGCCACTGTAGAACTACATCCTAAAACATAAGTGCATGTATAGTTTCTTGTTCTTTGGTACCAACACCTGAAGAGTATTTGGAATCTAGAATGGGGCTTGAAATTTGTAGCTTGACCTCAGATCAGAAATATTTTTCCTTTGGGGTGTTGGGATTAAAAATTGAGAGTTTAAGCCTTTTTCATCACATGTCTATTTCTTTGTAAAGCTCCTTGAGGACAAAACAAGCGACTGCGCTATCAAAAAACAGGTTTTGACGTAGGAAAAACCTATTTTTGGTAGTTGCTGTTGAGTCCTCAAAACCCTCCCTCTTCCCTGGCGAAAAGCCATGGGATTTGGGCAAGAGATCATCCTGCATTGACCAACAGAAAGCAGTGCTTCTTGGTCTCCGTGTCGGGTCTGTTGTTGGCGCTACAGCAGACTGCACACGTGCATTAATCACTTTCTCTTCTAAGCAGGTTTTGATGATGGAAGAACCTGGGTATACAGCCTTGCTGCAAAGATTTGGGAAAGTGCCCCTTATCTTTGAGTCCATTACACACTCCATCAAGTGTATCTTTGAGTCCATTATACACTCCATCAAGTGTTACAGTGTTTACCACTATGACACAACACCCAGCGGCGAGACCAGCTATAAGAGAATTCTTTGACATTAGTTTGGTCACCCATGGAGCTCTGGTAGACCATGGAGGGTAACTCACTGAGGAATGAACAGCGACTACCAAAAATAGGTTTTTCCTGCATCAAAACCTGTTTTTTTTTTTTTTTTTTTTTTTTTTTTTTACTGAACCCCCTATTGTCATCTATTTTGCATGGACTTAAAATCAGGTCTGCTTCCTTTTTCGTTTTCTTGTGCATAATATCAGCAAGTAAAGGAAAACAAATATGCCAAATTAAAGTAAAAACTTTAGGCCAATTCTATAACATTTTACTGTGAAATTAGTAGTTTAGGAGATATTGAAGGAAATTTGAGACCAAAGTCAATTTTTTCACTTTTTTCAAGAAATCTGTATTTCAATGTCAGGCTTGTTTGTGGAAAAGTTTCGGTTTTAGAGAAAACCCTTACAGAAACAAACTTGTGTAGAATTTAATTTCCTGTTTTTTTAGTCTCTATACCTCTTACCTGAAAGATGCACAGTTTTGGAGAAAAACGGGGAAATATGGAAAAACATACCCTCCGAAAAGGTTAAGTGTGAATTACACAAGTTCAAAATTGCTGAATTTGTCCCAATTTGGATATGGTCTTCTTAAGGATCCATATGACATATTCATGCAATAAAACAAACTACAGTGCACTGCATTGCAATTTGTTTTATTTAAAATGCTATTTCCCATGGATAAAAGTATATATATTTGTACGTATGAATAATTTTCTTTATTTCTAGCAGCTGCCCATTTATTTCCTTGTCAGGGTTGTCGTTTTGCTTCACCATTATAGGATAAGTCCAGGATAAATAAAATATGCGGTATATTTTGTCCACAACTAATAGAATACGGTGTATAATTTTTCCTCGCTGACTAACTAGGCTAAAATTCTAGTAATTGGTTAGTACCAGTACTGTATAGGTTGTGGCCATTAAAAAATTTTCCACTAGTTTAGTTTTATTTTCAAGATACACTTCATTTTCAAGTGTGAGATCATGGTTGTAAATAGTTAATGTAAATTGATCATTTATAATTTGTAATAAAAATATTCCACTAACTGATCAGTATCTTGTTAATAGGTGACCATAAACACTTCAAGTAACTGGTTTTTAGATAATAACCAAAACTGAAATGATTAGTAACTGGCTAGTGGCTATTCTGTAGTAGCCAAGGTTATGTAATGAAAGAAAGGAATCTGCAAGATGCAAAAGTTGTTTAAAGTAATTTTTTATACAGTATTTGACATACATAGCTTATAGCAAACTTCTGCCACTTCATAAGCTAAGAAATTCTAGCCCGTCCATGAAATATTACAGATCCAACCTTCAGACAGTGGTGTTTACATTTGCACAGCATCAGATGGCTACATTGTATTTACACAGAATGCTACACTGAGAGTACAAGGTAAGTTAAAATTTTAGATTTCTATTGGTATTGTGTGTGCTTGTACAATGTGTGTATTTGTGTTTGTAGATATTCAAAATTTTATGCTGTTACAAAATCCTGTTCTTGTTTGGGCTTGTATACCAGGTATGACGAATTCATTATACTGCAATAACATTTTTTATACATCCCATCCTAAATCACTTCCTGAAATGGTTGGAATTATTATATTTTTTATACATTCTGTACAACTTTATGTGCATATACAATAAGTAGAATGTACCATACTCAAGCCAGTTATAATGGATGTGGTAATTCCCATTATTATAACCTTGTAGTGCAGAGTTGGGATGATTACAGTAATTCTGTGATTTTCATAGAACACTTTTTTTTATAACTCATTCATAGAATACATGGAACACAGTTTGAACTCATTCATATTTCTGTGCTTTTGAGATGCTGTCAGCAGTATAACTCTGCATATAAGTAACTGAAAAGACAATCAAGCTTTGTTTTACAAATGTATTGCTGAAGTATATGGGTATTTATCAGTAAAAGGATTGATTTGTTATAGAAATTTTTTTAAACTTCTAGGGCTTTTTGTTAGGTTAATTAAGGTGAGAAGGATGTTTATCATGCTCTAGGTTTTATTGATAGTCTAGCATATTCATACACTGCAGGTTGTACAGTATTTTATGAGATAATGATATCAGTAAACTCATATTAATATATTGAGAACATTTTAGAGTTTTATCGTCCATAATAAAAACAATTGAAGTTTATATTGTGCTTTAAAAACATCAGTAATATGTAAGGAACAAAGAATGTAAGTAAGATTCCTTCAATAATGTAGGGGAAGGGGATAAATAAAATGGTTGCCTAGTAATTACCTTGTACTGTAAATGCTTTGCAGTTTCTGATAAAGATGCCTATGGTATTCCAAATCATTCCATAAGTTTATTAAGTTTTTCTTTTATTGTTAATGGTTATAAAATATTATGCTTTTATTGTTAAGAAGATTTTTATTTGCCAGAGAGAAAAATAGTCATATAATTCTTGAAACAATCCTAGCTCCTAAAGGTTTCAAGATAACAAGTAATTTTAGTTTTGAAATAAAAAAAATAAATGTAAACTCAATTTGTCTGTTTGATTGGGGGTTTGTTTAGTTTCTGTGGATATAGAAGGTAAGTGTTAACATTTATTACTTTGCATATGCTGGTGGATGGCATGTAGCTGTATGGCAGGAAGAAGATTGTTCATGGTTGATTAACTGTGATTTTATACAGTAGTTTATGATTTGTTAGTTGCTTAAGAGTTTTGAGTTAAAACAGACTTTCCATGAAACTGTAAAGTCTCATGTTCACACGGAATTCTTTGTTCATTATTTTTCACCTTACCACATCCTACCCTATACTGTACCTTATATAAAAACTGGTGCTATTATAATGCATGGTTCTGGTAGGTGTAGTCAGTAGATTTTTAATAATTCAAACTTTACTAAACCACCTCTTTCCTTTATTTTTTTTGCTATACCAAATGATGAGACAATTTGCCTTTCACCATGGCTTTTACATGTAAACTTGATAGTTTCACAAGAATTGTAATAAAATAGCTTTTTATAACTGCACAGATAAAAAGGAGCAATCTAAAATCACTCAGACTGGTAGCATTTAGTTTGCCCAGAATATTTGAGGAAGTGTACCAATAATTTGTTTCCCTAAAGTTTGTGTGATTAAGTTCACATTTTCCCTATCATTTTATTCATCAGTGCACCAGTCTATTTTCTGTTTCTGTGTACGTTTGTTTATTCTGGAATTTAAAATCACTTTTAACCTACACTTCTTAGTTCATTCTACAGAATTTTAAGGATTTTGTTGTCATTCTTTGAGTTTTCAATAAGTTGTGTAAGTTGCAGTCATTTCCGAACTTAAAGATTTGATTGAGCCTGGTTTTATAATTGAATATTTCATGTCTGCTCCTTTTTTAGAACTGCAAGTGTCATACATATTAGTCTCTTTTTGTTCATTTGTTATAAATCCCCCTACTAAATCTAGTTATGATATATGCTTTATGAGGTGCTACTCAAATGCTTGCAAATTTTCAGTATAAAAAATTATTCCTAACTCCTTGCTCCTAGTACTACAATATTAATATTGTGTTTCCCTTGGGCATGTGTGCAGCAATTCCAGATATTTTTTCTGGAAAGCTCTAGGGATTTTACTATAAAAGAGAATTCTGCTTTAACTGCATCATCAAAGTAAATCCTTTTGGGCATATATAGAGTAACACTAGAGTTTTTCATGATTCTGTACGTCCCTGGAAGTCCTCAAATGCGGCTTTGTTGAGTGGTTCCCTTCAGTGTGCGTAGATGTCTTCCATTATCCCAAAATAGTGCTCTGCCAGCCATGAATCCTTTTTGGGGAAGACAGAAAAGTCACAGAGAGGGTGAATTAAAGGGAAAAGACATGGCTGTGATTTTTTAAAGGCTTGAACTACTAAACGAGAAATGTGTGCACAAGCAAATTGTTGTGGTTGAGAACCCACAGTTCTCAACTTCCATTTGCCTAACAGCTCCCCCTGTGGTTTTTACCTTTGTTTCCAGAGTAAAATTCTGACAGCGAGGTGGCTTAGCTTTTGTATAATTGAAGAGCTCTGTGCAGAATTTTAAGTTGTGTTCAGTGCAGTCACACTTAGACATCCAGGTATGTCATGAAACTTGAAAAACCTTATATGTGTGCTATATACACACAAAAGGAAACTTCCTCAGAGACTGGAAACTAGGCTTCAAATACTTATGGTAATGTTCCCTGTAATTTTGCATGGTTACATTCCCTTCATTTTAGCTGTAGTATTTCACTGAACTAGAGCACATATTTTGCTCAGTTCCCTTGCTAATCACTTCACCAGTGCAAGTGTAAGTTATTGTCTGAAAATAAAATGGACCTCATGTGAAGAGATTAGGAGGCAAAGAAAGGGAGATAATTTATGGTAGGTTCTTAATATGTATGTAAGAAAATCTAATTGATTAGGAGGCAAAGAAAGGGAGATAATTTATGGTAGGTTCTTAATATTTATGTAAGAAAATCTAATTGCTGTGAAGTAGAAGAATGGGCTATTCATTGCCAGCCACAAACATTTATATCTCTTTCCATTCATTGAATATTTAGCAGCATACTGACCTGCTTTCCTTACATAGTAGATAGGTAAGATACCTTTTCTGTTGTCAGTGACAACAATATTTTTCTTATACTTGACGCTTGGCTTAGTCTTGGCTTGCTTTATTGTGTTGTCACCTCATGTGACTAGTTCCTCTTTGATAAGCTTCCGAAAAGCTTTAAGTCAATTTTGGTGTTTATAGACCATTTTGTATGGAGTGTCCCACTTCACAACTGTGGTAAATTTTTTATTCTACTGTATATCTTATATGTTGATTGTGATAAATAGTTGTCTACTCATCTCATGCCATGCAAGCCATAGTTATGATTTGCATTTTGATCTTTTGTCTGAAAATTAAAGCTTACAGTGCAATACTGTATTAGGAACTGTGGACACCTTAAATATATGGAATCTCTCTCTCTCTCTTGCTGTCTCTCACACACATGATTTATAGAAAACAAAACACTACTATAGCCTTTGAAGTGTCTGAAAGTACCAATGGATACCTGTATGAATTGTTGTGATAGTCAAGATTATAAACAGGTGTCTCATACCCATTCCAAATCTTAGTCAGGATTACATCTTTGATTTTCATGCCCCATCTAGACTATAAAGCTCAGAAAATATTGGTAAATCTTGTAGTATAACCAGATTTTTTATTCAATACGCCAACTCCTCTTAATCTGTCACCTCATAAAACATAATGCAACCATGACATATTTGTTTTTGTAACCATTAAAATTTCGTTTCAGAATAAACCAGTTTTCCCCTATATTTTATCGCTATGAACTACTTAACATATTCTGCTTTATGTTTAAAAGAATAATATTGCTTTTAAAAAAGAAATTATTTCTTGATGACTTTATGAAGACAGATTACAGGTGAAACTCAGAAGAGTAAATATCTTTTTGTTTTTAATGGAGTTATGTTGTATTTTATTGTCAGCACAGTCATGAAGCTAAGGTGCAAAATACATTGATAATTACATTAATAATTCGTGCAGCTTCAGTTCAGTCTTTTGTCACCATGAGGGGCTTTTTCTTATGGTAGGTTATAATTTGCTTTGGTAGTTTTGCCTAGGGTAGCTTAGGTGTGAAAATTATGGATTGCCATTTTTATGTAGGTAGTATAAGATGATATTCAGCCAAAGAGCACTAAAATAGCCTTCACAAAATGTTTGATGACATGTACTAAATTTTTTCCAAGAAACTTCCATGAAAAATTGGTGCATGTTATAGGCAGAACAGTCTTTTAGGCTGGCACATACAATAAAAATATAATGGGATACTTGTTTATCAACATTGTTTGTTCCTATGGGGATGCAAATCAAAGCCTTTCATGTTGTGGATCTTCAGCACACATTCGTGAACCAGCTGTAAGCTTGGGAACAGGGTTACACCATAGTGGACATAGGGGTGAGTTAGGGAACACCTTTACTCTACCCACACCACTGTCCAGTCACTTTTTTTGCCACCAGCATTGACAGTGGACATATCACTCTTCTCTCTTGTGTGCAACCATTGGACTTGAGTGAATAACCAGCTGCTTTCTTATTTTTCCTTTAGATTGTGTGATTTCTGTTTCTTGTTTTTCATTAGCATCATTAGTGTATTGCTTTTCTCAATTGAGATGAAACATGCACAATGCTAGTGTTGAGGGATGTGGATACCCATGCGGTAGCTTCATGTCTCCCACTTTGCGAGACCCACATAAGCATTATTCGTTTTGTAGGGGAAAAGTGTGAGTTCATTCTTCTCTCCTGAGGAATGTGTTGACTGGCCTTCTCCTCACTGGGAAGTTTTAAAAGCAAAGAAAGAAGGTCTAAAGGCATTTGCTGGTGTTGTTTGGGGTATACCCCATGGGGGATGCTGCCAGATCCTTGTAGTTTTCCTTCCACTGGCTTCCATTTCTTCACCAACTCCTAATAGAGTTTCATCAATTAATTACAAACAGCCTTCAAGTTCAAATTTGTTGGATCCCAGCCCATGTAGGCATTGAGGTTAATGAGAAAGCAGATAAAGCTGCTAAATTGGCTTGTACAATCCCCCCAACTACTACGAAAGCTCCCATATCAGACTGGCTAGCATCAGATAAAACTTTAATTTATAGGGATTGGCAAAATGATTGGACAAATATACCCCCTCAAAATGAACTAAAACAAATTAAGAACGAAATTAAAAAGTGGCATTCTTCTACTCAAAAGCAAATAATTAATGAAGTAATTTTAACAAGACTCAGAATAGGACATTCCAGACTCTCACATGGTCATCTGATGTCAACTCCACACACAAATCCAATAACTTGTGAAAGATGTAACATCCCAATAACAATCAAACATATCTTGACTGACTGTCCCAGATGGCAACATGAAAGAAATACTTATTTACAAAATAAATTAATAAAGGATATTCTAGATGAAGGTAATAACTTTTCAATTAATATCATTCTCTTCTTAAACAAAATTAAATTGATAAATAAAATATAATCTCCCCCCTTTTGTTCCCTCCCTTTCTTTTCCTTTTTTTCTTTCCCTCTCGAATTTTTATTTTATTTTAATGTTTTTCCCCTTTTTTATTATTCATTTATTTATTTGTTTAATTACCCAATTTTTTATGTATTCTTTCCCCCCTTCTTTTTCCAGCCCAAGAAGAACCCTAAAAGAGTTCAGAGATCTGGTTAAACAAATCGTTTATAACTAACTGTGGTGGTGGTGTGGGGGAGGCATTAGAGATGCTCCCTTCAGTCAGGTTGCCAAGGTTACAGTTGGTTTTTGGTGTTTTGGAGATGAACAACCACAACTGATCTGTGGGCCAGGTAGTTCCCTCACCTCCTGCAGATCGAACAAACGCTTTCCCCTGCTGCTTTCATGTCAGGAGAGGTATTACATGCCAGAGGACACCTCAGTTTGCTGACTGATAAACAACCTCCCATTGGAAAGGTTTCATTAGGAGGGCTTTCATTCTCTGTTCAGGAGTTGACTGCCTTCGAGTCTGTTTCCATGGCTTCTCTGCAAACTGTCTTTGGTTGAACATGTTAACCCTTAAACGCCGAGCCTCTATTTACAAAAACATCTCCCGTATGCCGGCGGCGTTCGGGAGTTAGCGCCGAAGCAGAAAAAAAGTTTTTTCAAAAAATCACAGCACACTTAGTTTTTAAGATTAAGAGTTCATTTTTGGCTCCCTTTTTTTCTCATTGCCTGAAGTTTAGTATGCAACCATCAGAAATAAAAAAAAATTATCATATATAAATATTGAAATATATGACCGCAAAAAAAAAAATTTTCATATATAATTTTATACAAATCGGGCTGTGAGCAAAACGGTTAAAGCTAACGGATTATTTTTTTTCTTTGTATTGTACACTAAATTGCGATGATTTTGGTATATAACAAATTGTAAAACGATCAAAGCAACACAGAGAAAATATTATCACAATATGATGCATGAATCCATAATGTGCGGACGTAAAAAAATGTTTTTTTTAAAAATTCACCATAAATCGAAATATTGTGCTAGAGACTTCCCATTTGTTGAAAAATTAAGCTAATTGATTGAATATTACTAGACTGTAAGTGTTTTAGCTTACAATTGCAGTTTTCTACCATTTCGGTCGAGTTAAATTTGACCGAAGGTTGAATTTTTTCTATTTATCGTAATTTATATGAAAATATTTCAAAACTGATAAAAGCTACAACCATGAGTTATTTTCTGTTGTATTCTACATGAAATTGTGCACATTTTCATATATAAAAGTTTATGTAACGAATAATATAAAATGGTGCAAACATTACGACAACGTGATTTGAAAGAATTTCTGAGATGTTCGGCTGAGTTACCGCTGCGGACGTAAGGAAAATGTTTTTTCAAAAATTCACCATAAATCGAAATATTGTGCTAGAGACTTCCAATTTATTGCAAAATAAAGGTAAATGATTGAATATTACTAGAATGGAAGAGTTTTAGCTTACAATTGCGTTTTTTACCATTTTGGTCGAGTTAAAGTTGACTGAAGGTTGAAATTTTGGCAGTTATCGTGATTTATGTGAAAATATTTCAAAAGTGATAAAAGCTACAACCATGAATTATTTTCTGTTGTATTCTACATGAAATTGCGCACATTTTCATATATAAAAGTTTATGTAACGACTAATGTAAAACGATGCAAACATTACGACAACGTGATTTAAAGAATTTCTGAGATGTTCATCCGAGTTACGCATGCAGACGTAAGGAAAAGTTTTTTTCAGAAATTCACCATAAATCGAAATATTGTGCTAGAGACTTCCAGTGTGTTGCAAAATGGAGGTACATGATTGAATATTACTAGAATGTAAGAGTTTTAGCTTATAATTGTGTATTTTTTATTATTTTGGTCGAGTTAAATTTGACCGAAGGTTGAAATTTTGGCAGTTATTGTGATTTATATGAAAATATTTCAACACTGATAAAAGCTACAACCATGGGTTATTTTCTGTTGTATTCTACATGAAACTGCGCACATTTCCATATATAAAACTTTATGTAACGACTAGTATAAAACGGTGCAAACATTACGACAACGTGACGAAAGAATTTATGGCACGGACGTAAGGAAGTTTTTTTCAAAAATTCATCATAAATCAAAATATTGTGCTAGAGACTTCCAATTTGTTGCAAAATGAAGGTAAATGATTGAATATTACTAGAATGTAAGAGTTTTAGCTTACAATTGCATTTTTTTACCATTTTGGTCGAGTCAAAGTTGACCGAAGGTTGAAATTTTGGCAGTTATCGAGATTTATATGAAAATATTTCCAAACTGATAAAAGCTACAACCATGGGTTGTATTTTGTTGTATTTTACATGAAATTGCGCACATTTTCATATATAAAACTTTACGTAATGGCTAATGTAAAACAGTGCAAAAATTACGACAAAATGACGAAAGAATTTCTGAAATTTTCGGCCGAGTTACCGTGCGGATGTAAGGAAAAAGTTTTTTTCAAAAATTCACCATAAATCGAAATATTGTGCTAGAGACTTCCAATTTGTTGCAAAATGAAGGTAAATGATTGAATATTACTAGAATGTAAGAGTTTTAACTTACAATTGCGTTTTTCGACCATTTCGGTCGAGTCAAAGTTGACCGAAGGTTGACATTTTTTGTAGTCGACGTACGGTACGTCCACTTGGCACCCAACAGACAATTTTAGTCGACGTATGATACGTCCAGTAGGCGTTTAAGGGTTAACAGACTGGTGTTACAGGTGTCTTGTCTTACGATGAGAAGACAATTTTTGGTGTCTGGAAGTAAGGTCCTGACCTTTTTAGTACACCAGTGTTCTAACCAGTGCTAATTTTGTCCTTTAAAGGAGAGATAACGTTATTTCCCCTCTTTTCTAGGCAAGTTTCTCAGGAGAGTAGCATCTCACCAAGGAGTATTTCAAAGTTGGGTTTTTTTTTCTCTTTCCCTTCCTAGAAGTAGCGTTGAAACAGTGATCAAGCTTAGGAGGTCAGAGTCTCAGGACTTTTTATCATCAGCCGTGCAATCACAATCAGATTAGTCTCAGAGGCCCTGATGAATGGAACTAAGACAATGGGTCCAGTAAAGCCCTTATCATCCAGACCGCCAACTCAGCCTTCTTCTGTTAGGAAGGCTGGGGAGCCATCCCAACATTCACACCCCCCCCCTCCCAACAATAGCCAGGAGAGGAGGAAAAGAGAAGAGAAAAGGTGGGGTTATTGAAGCTGGCTGTACCCTTCCTCCACTGCCATGAGTAGAGGGTTGCCTGTCTCACTATTAGGCCAAGTGGCAGGGGCAGTATCTGTTCTTCAGCACAGATACAGGCTTTCGTTCAAGGATATTCATCCTCCCCTCTCGAACACACCAATACTGTTTCCAACCTTTGATTCAGACTTGTGGAAATCTTGTGCTTTGTTGGCAGAGGTGGAAGCATTGAAGGAGAAAGGTGCCATAGAAATAGTAGATCATCAGTCTTCAGATTTCTGCAGTTGCCTCATCTTCATAGAGATAGCATCTGGAGGTTGGAGACCTGTAAGTGACCTCTCTCCTTTGAACAGATATATGTTACAGACTCAGTTCAAGATGGAAACTCTCTTTCAGTGTTAAATTCTGTCAGAGCAGGTGACTTTATGCTTTTGACAGATTGCAAGATGCTTACTTTTAGATACCACTCCATCATAGCTCTCAAAAGTATCTCTGGTTGTTTGCAACAATACTGGCCACAGCTTCTTAAACATTTACCAGAATATTTGCTTTGGGCTTTGGCTCATGCAATGAGCATTCAGTTATGATGATACTTAGAGATTGGATGGTCCTAGCTATGCCAGGGAATGGCTCTTACAGGACAGAGACAGACTTTCCTTTTGCCACAAATTGATTAACTGGGGAAAGTCTGATCTCATCCCTGTGCAGCAGACAGAGTACCTGGCTATACTTCTGGATTCAGAAGAGGTGAGAGCCATCTCTTTGGAGTCTCACATGAGCAGGATCAAGAAAGTAATGGCGCTGCCCGTCTTGGCGGAAGCAATTAGCTTGATTTTGACACGTAGTCTTGGGGCATCTGTTGTCCTTAGAGAACCTCTTGCCTCACAAGCGGGGTCACTTTTGCTTACTTCAGTGGCAACTGGATCAGTATTTGTCAGTGTATCAGGACCCTCTTTCTCAGCTTATTCCTTTGTGTCGGGAAGCCATTGAGGACCTGGTGTGGTGGGTGGGGTGCACATCTGAGAGGAGAGTTTGTTGTGGATGTGCAGTTGCAGGACATCCCTCATTTCCATAACAATGTTCTGGAGATGTTAGCAACATGGCTGGCACTACAGTCATTCCAAGAGCAGATGAAGGGACATTCAGTGGTGTTGATGAGGGACAGTGCCACCATAGTGGCTTATGTCAACAAACTGGGAGAAATGGTAGCTTCAAAGCCTTTATGGAGTGAAATTGTCAATGACTTTAGAGGCTTCCTTGAGATTGATTGGTCAGTTTAGGAAATTCTGTAACGTAAGGGAAGCCAGAAGAGAAGGATTTGTTGATATGGTTGATAAAGAAGTAGAAGGATATACTGAAGACCAGAAAGACATTTAAGATATACAGAAATGGAAGAATCTATACAGTCATCAAGAGAAGAGACCAAGATGAAGGTAAAGAAAAATAAACACATGATGAGCAAACAATGTGAACATTGCAGAAATTTTTTTAAGTGTTTCAAAGTAACCTAATTCTTAAGATCAAAATTTTAGAACGTGATGATAGCTTAAAGGTTGGATGATCACCCAAGGATTACAATTCTGGCAACAACATTTGATGAATTTAAAAGGGATAGAAACCAATTTCTTATTTCTGTTTTTCTCCAAGAGGTAATAACCAACAAAATTACATCAACATCTGCTCTTGGCATCCCAGATTTTCCAGTAAGTATTTCATTGTTGGGTGTTCCCAGCTCATCTGGAGCAGATGCAACTTCTAACATTTCATGAGGAGATTTATTGTCTTATATTCTATGTTCTGTCACACCGAGTCTCATTTTATTCCACCTCATTGTGTCGACATTTTAACCTCAAAATCAACTTTTAATTGAAAGAAGAATGAAGAAGGATGGTAAGATCTAGTATACCGTACTTATTTCTTGAGAGAGAGAGAGAGAGAGAGAGCACTCACATTTACTTGCGTTATATATAGATAGAAGGGAGAAATATTATAATGATAATAATAGTAATAATATTTTTTATTTCAGCTCGGGCCTTATACTGTACATGGAGTGTACAAAGTAGAAATACAATACACACAGTCTAGATACACTAGATAGAATGATAATCAGCAATATCCACACAGTTGCTGAAACAGTAGTAAAAATAGTAATTATAATAATAGTGATGACAGTACCAATATTGAGAATACTAATACTTAAACATATTAAAAATGATAACAATTAAAAAACAGGTTGCATACAATTAATTTCCAGCTAGGGACCTTAGGTGGTTACAGAAGTCGGGTCCAGAGGGCTAAATACGAAAAATTATAAAATCAAATCTCAGTAATAATAACAACACATTAATGTTAATAATAATAATAATAATAATAATAATAATAATAATAATAATAATAATTATTATTATTATTATTATTATTATTATTATTATTATTATTATTATTATTATTATTATTATTATTATTATTATTATTATTATTATTATTATTATTATAACAGATATTGCAGATGACACTAATAAGTGTACACAGCAACTCAGGCCAACCCTGCGTGACGGAAGGTAACTCCATTTATGGAACAGATGCCTCATTATCCCATCTTTCCCATATTTTAGATCTTCTTGCCTCACTAGCTAGGATGCACTGGATGAGCGAATTGCTGCTGTTTCACAGTCAGGTGATCAGACTGGACGTTGTTCGCCTAATAGTGATTTTTAAATTATCCAGGCAGTTTTCTATGAACATCTGCATGGCAGGGTGGTAGCGGGGTGTGTTGGTGAGGGATCTCAGAATGTCATTGTGTACAACGGTGATATGTCTCATAGCCTCTAGGGGTATAGTTCGTCCAAAGGAAACACCCATATATGCTGTAGCAGTACGAGCGGAAGAGCAACAATATGTCATCTCAGTGACATAAGGCAAACCTCCTTTCAATCATGTTGCCAACTGCACATAGTTTACAACTCTATTCTGTTTGCCATATCTTTTAGGTTGTCCATGATGATGTGGCCCAAATATGGAATTCATGCACAAATTCCAGACAGTGATTTCCGAGGAAGATTTGTGGTTCTGTAAGCGATCTCAGGAGCAGCGACATACACTGGGTCTTGGTTTCGTTGTATAGGATATCAAATTCTTCTGCATATCTGCAGCAAGTGTCGATTAGTCGCTGGAGACCTTGCAGTGATGGGGAAATCAGAATTATATTGTGTGCATAACAGAGGTTGTTTATTGTTGTTTCATTGATAGTGCATCCAGTTGGAAGTGAGCTCAGTTTGACATTCAGGGCATCTGTGTACGTATTAAACAGGTATGGAAAGAGAATGCCCCCTTACCGGACCCCATTTAGGGAGCTGAAGTTGCACAAAAATATGTTACCCCATTTGACACAAAATTGCTGTGCAGAGAACCAGCAGTATAAAATGCCAATTAAATATAGAGGTGTGCCTCTTTTGTGCAGCTTCAGGATGAGCTAGAAGAACTGACTCAAGTATTTTTTATACAATTGTAGTAATTGCAATCGGGCGATAATTGTCAGGGTCAACTGCACCCTTTAGCTTGTTTTTGATTAATGGTATTGGGCGAACTAAGAGTAGGGAGTCAGGGAGAAACTGGTGGATTATGCATGCATTGAATAGGGCAGCTGGCAAAATGTAAATTATCGGGTAGCAGAATTTCAAAGATTCTAAAGGAAGACCATTGCAGTTGTTGCCTGGCGTAATATGATAGGCAAAATGAAATGTTATCAGTAAGGAGGTTATCTGCTTCCTTTCGGGAGTCTTGATCATTTATGCAATTCAGGATAGTGCTGAAGTGATCGCCCCACATTCTTGCAGTAACCTCATTGCTGGCAACTTCTTCTGCTCTCTGTGATAGCTTTTTAGTTTTGGGACTTAGGGACTGAATGTCATTCCAAAGACAAGGGTAATCACCAGATTCTAGTTTTCTAGACATTGCATCTTCTCTTAGGTGCTTTTCATTTAGTCTGTAGTGCTTAAGAGCAAGTTTGAACTGTGCACTTGCCTGTCTCATAAGCAATGCAGTGCCCTTCCCTGGGGCTACCATTTTGCCTCCACAGTAAAAACATTTCTTGTGACTGTGTATACAGATCTTTAACCAAGTCATTCCAGCCAGGTATGTTACAAGAGTTGTCTAGATGAAATCTAAAGGTATCCCTTCCAGAGGCAAGCATAGCAGATATTATATTCAAATAGAATTTTTTAAGATCTCTCCTTTGGTGGTCATTTCTACATTTTGGGTTAGTGCAAAATAAGGCATGTGCCAGCTGAACTATTGACCGCAGCCTATTTTCTGTGGTCACCCTAAAGGATCTGGTTTTCTGTTGGTTTTTCAAGTCCCAGTTAACAGCAGGTAGGCAACCGGGTAGGGGGTGTTCATGGTAGGGAGGGACGGGGCATTGAATGACTCCTGTAAGGGGATATGATTGTAGCCTTTACAAGATTGTAGCAAATGCTGCAAGTCACAATTGAGTCATGAAGGTGTGGAGACGTGATGCAGTGGTCCAGCCAGGAGGTCGTAATTGTGTCCGTTCTATCTGTACATAAATACAGTATAGGGAGAGGGGGGGGAGGAGCATTACACGGTTAATTTGGAGTGTGATTTTTGACAGAAGCGAGTAATTTCATTATAAAATTGTTTTGTGGGATGGGAATTAAGGTCCTCAGTTATACAAATATGATCAGCAGTAGAATTGTGAGTAATGCTGTGTAACTCACCTAGGATCATGCAGTATTGATCAAAATGATTGTTGTTTTCCCAGGGTATATAAAAATTAATGTTAGGATCTTAGAGTCCCCTACTGTTACTTGAAGACCCAGCAATCTATCACTCGTATAGGTCATCACATTCATTATATTGTCTTAAGATTTGTGCCACAGGAAAAAAGGCCCCCTTTGGGGTGACCGGCTATGATGTGATCTGTAACTTGTATCAGTTAGATTGGGAAAGCTCTCTGAAATCTTCACAAACTGAATTGCACATAACAAGGTCATGTGGCCATAGGAGCATTTCTTGCAATCCAATGATGCCTTTGAAGTTTTTGCAGAACATGTTTAAGAGAGGAATGTTCCGCCTGAAGTCAAAAGTATTCCATGAAATTATATCTAATGTATCAATGGCTACCTACTAAGTTGGGAAATGAATGAGTTGATCATTAGGGTGGATGGGGGGTTGGCCACCTGGGGCGGGCAATCACCTGTGTGGGAGATTGGTTGGCACTTGTGGTAGAAGGTGGACCTGCGCCCATACCGCTGCATGGGATGTCAGTAAGTACCCCTGGGGGGTTGGTCCTGGATTAGGTTATATCTTGAGACTTTTATATTAAGACTGAAATTCTCGCCTTTAAGAGGTGTTGAAATAGGCAGGTAATCTTGTAAGCCATTTTATGTTTAATTTTGCATGGGAGATCATGGAAGATAAAGAGGGTTGGAGCCCGTGAGAGATTTGACTGTCTCTACTATGGTGTCTAGCTTCAATGATGAGTGCAAATATATACAATAACTTACATGAATCTATGTTGCATTATATATACTATATATTTATTTAGTTTGCTGTTGTGCTTGATTTCACACAAATGTACTTTGTACCATTTCACAATGTATAATATGGGACAACTGTACTATATGAGATCATTCTAACAAAGTGATGAAAATTTGTAAAACAGGCAAGGCAATTTTACAACATACGTGATTCTTATTTTGTCATATTTGTGGAGGAGTTATTGAGTCTCCTACATTATTCTTCTGTAATATAGAATACCCTAAGCCAATCATATTAACCATAGTATCTTGGTGGTCCTTTTTATGGAGCACTTGTTTGGAAGAGGAAATACATATTAGTCTATTAAATGAAACCCTTGCCTTTACCATGGTCAGCAGTTGTAGAGAGGGTAAATGTAAATCTTTTATAATCAAAAGAGGTTATCTAAAACATAAACAACTATTTATGAATCTTTTCACTATTGAGACTTGGCAGCAGCAGAGTAGAGAATACCTTGTAATGCTTCATACTGAGATTGCTACAGACAAAGACATTCCTATCTAGATCATGGTATAGCTTAATTGTTTTCATTTTAATGGTGGGATTTGATTTTGCTATGTGATATGCTAAAATACTATATAGCAATAATTTGAATTTCTTGATGCTAATACAGCTGTGTACTGTATTGCTTTACATTTGACATTTGTGGTGTCAATTTTAAGCCACCTTTACTCATTATGAGCTTTACATTAAAGTTGTCTGTGATATAATGATTCAAGTCCTTAACTAGTATGGAAGTGATTATACTCTTGTAGGACAAATTATGAATGATATTTTTGTTGTTTTTATGCTGCTGTTGTTTATATGTTTGTGGTGACATGTTTTCAAAATACTAGATATATTAGCACGCATATCATAAATTTACAATGGTGTGCCTTACCCCTGGTTTCTGGGTTGCAACAATTAGATTTATTCTCTGTGTACATTTCTTCAGTGGTCATGTAACAACAGCAGTTAACTACATAGGTACCCACTGTATTAGAATTCTCTCAATCAGCCTCAATGTCAAGTAGTTTACTTACGAAAGGCATTTGTAAAAATCTGGTTTGTTTACTTTGAAATACTGCACTATGACTTGTTGGACTTTAAGGATCTGCAAGAAAAATATTAAAGGAAAATTAACATGAAAAAAAGGCATTGTTAGTCACTTCTTAGCCTGAACTGTATCTAAACTATAGAGGTTTGGTGTGGAATTCCTTTCACTTGAAGAGGAAATGGTTTAAAATGTAGGTTCAGTATATTAGACTTCTTCACAGATTTGCTAAAATTAGAACTGGATATAGGAAAGGAAGTGTTATTAGTGACTTAATAGTAATTTATTAAAAGAGAAATTAGAAATAGAATAATTAAATGATTATGGTATTGTTATACATTTCAAATTGTCTGAAATTTTTTTTGGTAACATATTTGTATAGTTGCTCTGTAGCCAGTTTTTACAAGTGATTAGGGTTATTTCTTGAAATGTGATTTTTTCTTCATTCCTTGAATTGTTTCAGGTTTTTCCATTTAAAGTGATGTACAGTTTGTGCTTTGGATAAGCCAGTTAAATCAAGTTTTGTTGATTCTGTTCATAAGTTCATTGTCTTTTCACATGTTGTTTCCTCTTATCTTGTATATAAAGATAGTAGTTAAAGCACAGCATTTTCATAGGATGTTTATGATTTAGCGGCTCTAGTTCTTAGAAATAATGCATCTTGGAATAAAAGTTCCATTTAGCTTTCCTTGATACCATTGTTAAATAGATCTTTCCACTAATTAGCTGTTTTATTCTGTAGATATATTTACAGTAATTCAGTTTACTATTTAGAATTTTGGGTTTTGATTTGGGAAACATTGGATTTTACCAAACAGGACATGATAGTCAATCGAATTTGATAGTTTCAGTAATGTGTAATGTACTGGCAAAATCAGTTTATGATGAAGACTGCATTGCTATTTTAATGAAATTTGATAGATATTACCTGGGAACATTTTCATTTAATTTTTTTTTTTGTATTTTACTGTTAATGGAGAAATTATTTTCAATGATCAATGAACACTGAGTATTAAGCAGGATTTCACATGTATGTATCTGCTGCATAGCAGATGCTAATTTGCTTTCCTTTCCATTTATTATTGCTTACCCTGACGGTCACCTTGTTGCAATGACTGCCACAACCTTGACCCATGTCTCTAACACAACATATCACCAACACCATTGCTACTACTGCACCCTCTTGAATACTGGGTGTGTGGCAACAGTTGGTAATAGCGGAATTCGATGTGGTGGTGCCTTGTCTTCCCTGCTGTTCCTTCTCTCCCTACTTGTGGGCATGGTGATAGCATACCTCCTATCTCCATGCACTTCTTCCACTGGTAACACTTCTTGTCCCTGCCTGTTTAATCCTGGCTGCTTTCTTTGCTGCTTGTTGCCTGCTTATGCATGATCCCTTTGTAATTACATTGAGAATATAAAATATCTGGAGTCCTTTGCATGTTGTGAGTCTCTTCTAGTATGAAAATGTTAAAGCCTTATTGTGTTTATAATTTTGTTGGCTATAAAGTTATGTAGGTAGTCAGTTATTGACAATTACTGTATGTACTGTGAAATTTGTAAGAATTAAGTTGTATTTTGTGGAGTTCCTACAGAGCCTGTATGCTCTGTGCAATTGTATGAGACTAATTTAATTGGAGGGAGTTCATATTTTGTTTAGGGGCTTTTGATAAAAGATGCTTAGTACTATGCTTATTGCTAAACAAAACTCCAATGCCATATTTAAAAATATATGGAAAGTTAAAGGTTGTGGATGTTGAAAAACCTTAAAGAAAATGTGGGAAGGTAGCTCAGAGTTGAAATACCTATTTCCCCCTCCTTTTTTTGTTTTTGCTTGTTCATACCATGGACATTATACTTTGACCTATTTTATTTACTTTAATAACAATGACCAGTGAAGGGAAAATTAGTTCATTCTACCCATTACCTCCTAATCTCATCCAACCATTATATTATTTTAGGATTATAGGCACTTAAAATTATTACAGGGATTTCACTACAGAAATTTATTTTCAGTGACTCTAGAGGTGACACTGGAAGTCTTTCAGAACTGGTATCCTAAAGATACTTGTTTACAGTAAAATGATGAATTTTTTAAGTGATTTGTACTTTTCCTAACATACAAACCTGAGGTCTTTACATATGAGATTAACTTTCAGCAAGCTGGAAATCTGGCTGTAAAACTTTTGCAAGGTTGGTTATGGTAACAGTTGCCGATGGTAGGGGCGGAAGAACTGCCCACCCAGTCTGTATAGTGTACATTCAGTTTTATGCATTTTACCTTTTGGCCCAGGTAAGAGAATGAGGGGTGGTAAAAAGTGGACCCTTAATGTAAAGACCTCTGGTTTGTATGTTAGGAAAAATACAAATTACTTTAAAAATTTGTCATTTGTTCCTACATGAATACAAACCCTTGGTCTTTACATATGGGAGACTTACTTTTGGAGGGAGGATTGTGAGTAAATATCTGAACTGACTGGTAGTTTGGCTCACCTGGGTGCTCTCTTCCTGGTCATGAAAGAGCAAAGGAAGGAGACCATACTTCTGATCTATTGAACAAGAGAGATGTTCAATCATCAAACTTCTGGGCATTTCCAATTAAAAGAATGTAATATTCTTGATTCGAAAGGGTTTGGATGAACCCACAGTGTCGGAGACTATAAAGCTAAGCATAACCAACTGGTTTACTCATAGTCAGTCCCTCTCTCCCCTTGCTAGATAGAAGGAAGGATTTGCATGTAATCCAAATAGTTAGATTATGGATAGGATACTAAGTCATCTAGATTACCTGCATGCATGTCAGTCCAGCAGGTGATGGCTTTTTCACTGTTCCTCTGTCCACTGAAAGAGGAAGGAAGACAGGAGAAAGGGATGAGGCCAGTCCCACACACACCTTTTCCTAGCAGCTACACACCTTTTCGTAGCAGCTACACACCTTAGGTGAGATGCAACCTGTCCCTCAAGAGCTGGGTGAACTAAATGTCTTGTTTAGCATCCACCATACTATCCAAAGAAAAGGACTCCAAGAAGGATCTATGGGCAACATCCCAAGGTAAAAGGAGATGAATGTGATTTGTACGATTACATTTACATTCTATCCTAGTACTCGACTGACAGGTTCTTACTGAATGTGATGGACAGGCTGATGCCCCTGGCCTTGAAAGATCTGGTCCAAAACATAGTGGTGTCCACCAAGAAGTTGCAGGGTATGTTCATTTGATCACCTCACTAGTCAGAGAAATGACAATTTGGACACCGTTTCTCGGCCAGCTCAAAGGTAATGAATGAGTCATTAGCTCAGGGTTGAAAGTCTAGTCTTTACGGAGACAGCATAGGCATCATACTGTCATTGGCACCACAGGACTGAGAAAGTGGAATGATCCATCTCACTGAACACTTTCAAAACATGTAGAATGATGAAAAGCATATGCCTCCAGGTGTAAATGGGTACCAAAGATGTGTTACTTTATTCAAAGGTGTGAGAAGACAGAACAGAACAGCGCCAACTTCAATAAGTCAAGGAAGAAGGACTATGATCAAATTTCTTCAGAGGTTGAACGAACCCAGAAGTCAAGGTACCAAGATCAACTGCCCTTATCTCCTGACTTCAGCGAATAAATGTTGTAAAAAATCCATCGTGCTTGGGTTGTATGATTGGCCACTGCATTGAATGTTCTTCTGTCTGCTTGTGTACTTGCACTGCAATAGAGCAGATGTAAGGACACTAGGACCTTTTGTCGACCATGGCGCTACTGTGGTGTCGTTGCTATTACACTGAGGAGCGTCTGTCTTGGATCTTGAGACTCTTGAAAGTCTAAAATGAACTGTGCTCGAATCCCAAGAAAGGAAGTGTAGGAGACTGCCACCCTGGTCAACGTTCCTGGGTCACAATCAGCAATGGTTTCCTTTGGAGGATGGTGAAGGCCTCCTTAAATTGGAGGCAGCTATGGTAAGTGTCACCATCCAGGGTCTTTGTATTCATTATGATCTACTGGCATTGGGAGGGCACAGCCGATTCCTATATGAAGTGCTGGTGGGCCACCCCCTCACGTAGGAGGATGTCAGTCCCCTTGGAGAGGCAAGTCATTATCTCACCATCTGTTCTCAGGGCACGAAATTAAGTAAACTACTCTTCTCTTCTTCATGGGGCCATTGCTAGTGATGGGGCTGACCCTCATGAAGAACTGTGCAGTCTTCAGATCATTATAGTGGATCTTAAGGTTAACTATTTTGCCTGCATCGATATGGGGTTACATGGGTGCTGATGCAGTTCTTTAGGGCTGCCTTGTTTTTCTTATATTCAGTGTTCACTTAGCCCATGTAGAACAGTTAAATGTCTCTCAATCTCACAGGGTGGTATGGTTCTCCTTCCAGTACTACCTTTTGACAGCATTTCTCCAAAAGGGAGGCCACACACACACCAACTGATGGATTACCAGCATGGTGCCAAGCATGCTCTTCCCTGCTGGCCAAGGCTTTAAATAAGATTTTGACTCCCTACATCCATAGTGACCTCTGCATTGCTTTGTCTGTAAGATGTCTCAACTGGTTCCACACTGCACTATCCCAGGGTATCATTGCATCATTTGATGTAGAGAATCTCTGCACCAGTGTGCCTGTGGATGATCCTTGATAGAGTGTACAGAGACAAGTTAACCCCAACATTGGACATTCCAAGGGCAATCCCCTGGTGCCTGCTCGAGATCTGTACGTACTAAGGAAGCCCCTTTCATGGACCAAGGGCAAATGTGAATGCAGATCAACAGAGTAGCCATGGGTTCTCCTCTTGGTTTGTTTTTTGTCAACTTTTCCATGGGGGTTATCTTAAGAATCCCCAGACTAGTTATATATGTTTGGTACACTGATGACATCTTTACCAATGTCGCCAATGAGAATGAGTTGGAGACACTTATCTGTTTTACATGTGAGAGAAGCATAAACTGCACCATTCCCTTTTTGGATGTCCATGTCGCCATCATTCCCCAAGTTTTCCAGACAAAGATCTACCATAAGCCAACCGACATTGGGCCCTGCCTCAGGGGCAGTAGTGAATGCCCAGAAAAGTAAAATCTTCAGTCATGAATGCCTACATTCATTGTGCCCTCTCACATTGTTCATCCTGGAATACCACCTCCTATGAGCTAGAACACATTGCCCAAACCCTGTTGGATAATGGGTACTCTTACTGCTAGGTGCTAGGGTAACCAGAAATGCTGTCAACAGGTATACCCTATCGGCTTGTACATGGCGATATACGTGTTGTCCCCCACATTGCCAAATGTACTTCTATGGAGTTTAAATGCCTACCATTCCTGTTTACCCCTTTCAATCCATGCATCTTTTATTGTCTCCTGGGAGCAATATACTTCTGGTTGTTCCCTTTTGCCTTGACTTTCCTTAGAGAATCTTTCCATTCTTCCAGATCTCAGTTTTTCATATAGGCCTAATTAATCTCTTTTTGGACATTTCTTTGGTTTATCTCATGTTACTTGACTTCTGAACTTTTAATTTACTTGTTTTTGTGCTAATTTACCTATTATACAGTATTTGTAAATTCCAGGCTCTCAGAAGCTCTTCCATTTGTTGATATGTATATATATATATATATATATATATATATATATATATATATATATATATATATATATTTATATATATATATATATATTTATATATATATATATATATATATATATATATATATATATATATATATATATATATATATATATATATATATATATATGTGTGTGTGTAATTATAATTATATATATATATATATATATATATATATATATATATATATATATATATATATATATATATATATATATATATATATATACAGTATATATATATATGTATACAGTATATATATATATAATGAGAGAGAGAGAGAAAGAGCAAGCGTGGCATAAATATACATAGGTTACACAAGTGGAATTATCAGCAGCTATTTAATTTATCATCTACATATAATATAGTCCCTCGTTTCTTTCCGTTAAGAGTATTCATAACATTTTTCTCTTCTTATATCTTCTTTTCTATACAGACTTAGTTTCAGCTTTACCATTTACTCGGAAAACTTCATTGTTTTTTCTTTGTTTTTGTATTGGTTTTTATAATCAAAAGACAAGATACTTTTGCATGAATGCCATACCCAATGAAAAATATCTATTCATGTTTTATAGTCTTCATAAGGGTTTGTCAAAACAAGTAGATGATTATTTGGGTCATAATGTCATACTGATAATAATACACAAGAATGCCAGGACTATATATAGATTTATTACTGCACATGTCATATATACAAAGCTTTTACGTAACAATTCTTCATTTTTATAAGTAAACTAATTTTGGGAACTGAAAAAATATTTACATTAAGAACGGTAGATACCAGCATGAAGGATGCTTAGTTAATTAGTTATAAATGATTTGTTTAACCAGACCTCTGAACTCTTTTAGGGTTCTTCTCGGGCTGGAAAAAGAAGGGGGAAAGAATACATAAAAAATTAAGTAATTAAAAAATTAAGTAATTAAATAAATAAATAATAAAAAAGGGAAAAAATTAAAATAAAATGAAAAATCAAGAGGGAAAGAAAAGAAAGGAAAAGAAAGGGAGGGAAAAAAAGGGGGGAGATTATATTTTATTTATCAATTTAATTTTGTTTAAGAAGATAATGATATTAATTGAAAAGTTATTACCTTCTGCTAGAATATCCTTTATTGATTGAAGGATGATTAAGCAACTACCTTTCTAGTAAGGGGGTTTAATCCCAGCTGTTTGACGTCTTTATGCCCTGAGGTCAGCTTAACACCTGAGATAGGAACTGGCAGCGCTGTAAAAAAATTTTGCCACATTTAAGAAGAAACATGTTTTATTGTTGTTAAAAGCTAGAGAACTACGAGGGCTTTTAATAATCAGCCAAAATTGATCAGAAACCAATTATATTTTGCGTTGTATAACTTATGCTACCTTCATATACCACACAACGTGAGTTGGAATATTTGATGTGGCAATTCTAGTTACCACCCATGCCCTACCCTTTTCATCATGAGGGAGTCGATAGGGTACAGTACTGATAGGAGAACCGCATCGCTCCCCCTTGAGAATGTGAGAACTTTTAATCTGTTCTACAGGGGTTAGGTGAACACTGATTATCAGTAAAACATGGCAGCTCTGAAGAATATCATCAGTGCCCATGTAACCCCCTCAGATGCAGACAAAAAACTTGGCCTCACAATCTACTATAAGGACTGGAAGACTGCCCAGTACCTCATGAGGAACAGCTCCATTGCTGGCAATATAAAAGGTAAAACATTTCTGTAAACTTTTTAACATAATGAATTATAAGAACAAGGTGAAAAAGTAGTAGTTATTGCCTCCGTAAAGTGAAGGATATTGTTGGATTACTCATAATTAAGGAAATCCTATTAGTAAGTGGCAGAAATTTGGCATATAACCTGTGCATCTGTACACAGCAGATTCATGGGCCCTTTCAAAAAAGAGAAAGGAGATTTTGAGAAGAGTAACTTCAAAATTATGACAATCACGACTGGGTGTGTTAGGAGTATTATATTACAGATGAGAAAGTTGAGAGTTATGGCACCCATAGGCTAGAAAGAAAGATTGAGATAGTTTGGCATGTAATGAAATGGGGAGAGTAGTTATAGAAATGGTAGATATGGAGTTGGTAGGATGTCATCCTTCAAGAAGGGCCAGAAGATTACTGATAATGGGCAATAGATTAGAACTCAAACCAGGTGGGAATCCAGTAAGTACACACATGACATAGAAGAGAGTGGAGAGCACTTATCAGATGGCAGTCTTTTCTTTCTTTCTTTAAATTGTCCTCTGAAAACTCCTGTGCACAGAGTCAACAGACAATAAACCCAACAGGGCTCCAAAGGGAAATCAGCCTGCAGAGTGAGAGACAAGTTATAGGAAAAGGTGATAAATAAATATATATGAGGAATAGAAAATAAAATTGATACAACTGATTTCAGGATATGTCAGCAGATAGCAGGAATGAATTAGCTCGTCAGTGACACATTTAGAGATCAGAAGATTCCAGAACTGCAATAGGCAAATTACTCCACATATTAGTTGCAGTAAGATAAAACTCCTAGCAAACTGAGTAGTATTAAACCTATTACTAGAAAACGAGACTGTTACAAAAAATGTAACTGGAGATTATAATGATGGCTTTTCGTTTAGCTGAAATTTCATGCATTCTGGTTGTGCAAAAAGATAACAACAAAAATAAAAGTCTGATCCAAACTAGCCCATGCTCTCTTGGAATTGAGTTGTAAGCCTCCTTCTCATACTTATTCTGTTATTAAGAAAAGATACTCAGTGATTTTGGCACAAAAAGCAAATAAAGCCATCTTTCTCTATGATCCCCTTTTAAAAATAGGTCTGGTTTTTGGATAAAAGTACTTTGGAGGAGGGGAGGGGTGAGCTCTCTACCCTAGTCCATTGTGAATTATACTGTGTCCCTCAAAAGGAGGACATCCACTGCATGTTATGCTGTAGAAGACAACCCCAACCATGCAAGTCCTATGGGGCTCCACCTCTAGGAGTTGATTTTTCTTTCCCTTGGTAGGAGCATCTTGTTTACTCTGAAAGGGGTGCTGATGCTATTGTTGTCCTTTCTTCTGTTGTTGGAGGGGTCCTCTAGTAGATACTGTAGGCTTGTATGGCTGATTCACACCAAGCTTTCTTAGGCTAAGGAAGAGGAAACTCTCAAGGATATTGTTTCCCAGATTCCCCTTTCTCAAGAACAGTATATATAATGCAGTTCTGTTGTTGGCCACATTCAGTGAGTTGTGCAACAACAAACTTTTCAAAAAGGGTCCCAACAGATAGGGGAAGAAAGCAATAGGGAGGTTACACTGGAGAGCGAAATGTTGGAGCCCACCAATGCTTCCTTTCAGACCTTAATGTGACACTTCAGAAGGTCATAAAGTGTCCCAATAGGCTCTACATAAGTGTTTTGGCTACTGCAGTGAACATTGTTCTGGAAGACACTGGAAGCTCTGTAATGAAGTGGAGCCTAGCATAAAATTCAGCCATGGCTGTTCTGAGATTTTTTGTTGTGGGTCCCAAATTGCTGGGTAGTCATGTTCAATGGGAGCTTTTTCCTCTCATAAGGGAGGAAAAATGTTGTTCATTCCTTTGTAGCACTATCAAATTCTGGGATGGTGGAGACAAATGACTTAATTTCTGCCATGAACTGTGTTTCCCAGTTATCACAAAATTCTGAAATTCTGTATTCACATGGTTAATTTTTTCAAAAGTGAGGAGACAGAAAGCTGATGTTCCCAGAGAGGTTATTGGTTCTTTAAAATTATTGTTGTACTATATTTTCTCTTAAACTGGAGAAAAGTTGCTTCTATAGTTTTCATTAATATGGTTGCTTCTGTTTGGCTTTCATTGCTGTATTATTAGGCAGGATAACCATCTCCTTCAATGGTTTTTGAATCTACTGAAGGAGGGGCCAAGCGCCCTCCAGTATTGAAGAAGGCCACTCTCTTCCAAAATTCTATATGCTTAACTTCATTCAGTTTCCTTTTCATTAAAGAGGTATTTTCCATCCAGTGAAAGGATGCACTCTGAGGTTTCTCACCAAGGATTATCACTATCATTCTCAGGGTCAGATGAATTACATACATTGAATTATTTGTAAAGTAGAAACAATATGAATATCAAGAAAATGGAAGAATTCCAGGCTAACAACTTAGTCCCAACAACTGCTGTGGAAGTTGTGATGAAACCTCCACGAAATAATAATACATGTAATCATGATAATAATAATAATAATAATAATAATAATAATAATATTAAGAATGATAGTGCAATCAAGGGGATGATGACAAATCCTTTCTTGCCACTGTGAAGAGACATTTTCCCTGTATGCAAACTTCTCTTCGCGGTGGATGGAGCCTCATGATGTCATAGGTTAATGTCACTATTTTGTTCAAAACCCTTACCTGCGATTTTTATGGCTCTGGCTTAGGAAACACACTTTTACTCTGATAAGTACCAGAACTATTGAACTTAGGTACTAAATAATACTTACAAAAAATTAGGTAGGGTTATTATAAAATATACACTTGCCAACTTTCACCTTTATCTGATGCTCTGATAAAAAGATGTTGCCGAAAAACCATGTTTCATCGGCTCTGAATCCCTTAATAGGTAATTGTTGTAGGACAAGCGATAGAGCCCTCCTGCTGTTAGTCCTTTATATTCTATCACTGTGCCAACAAGCACTATTCTGGCCAAGACCAACTATAAGAGAATTCTTTGTAATTGGTTGGTCTGTCTTATGGATCCCTGGATGGACCATGAGAGCATAACTCCATTGAAGATGAACAGCGGCTACACTATCAAAATACTGTACCAATAATATTGACATCATAGGGGTACTGTTAGTGGTTCCTTGTGGGCATACCATAGATGGTGCTTTTCTAATGGTTCTACCTCAGTTGCATTGCTTTCTGTCATTTACTGAAGGTCTGTTCAGTTTGCCCTTTTCCTACCTACTAAAAATAGTTTTACAAGTTCTTTAACTTTACCTGGCTCTAATTTTTACCTTACGTTTAAAAATAAATCCTTTGGGCAAGTCCTTTGAAAGCTAAAAATGTTACCCAGTGGTCAAGCTAATTTATGATTAGAGTTATAGGACTTATTATCACGTGAATATCAACGTTATGGCTTGTTAAATCATTTTATGATGTCAATCTGCCATAAAACTATCTCAGTATTTGTTAAAGAAATAATCAGAATAACAGAATTACATATGCCTTTTGAGAAAAATACCTTTTGAAAAATAGCATCAGTCCTGAGCTGTAGGTTCATTCAGGCAAAATTGAGAATGCAATAAAGTATAAAATTTATGAAAAGACTGTTTTTCTCTTCATCCATGGAGGAGTTAGAAGCCCATGAGATCCATTAATTTTTTTGCTATTAAGTATGGGTGATAGGACTGCTTTGTTTTGTTTGCTGCTGTTTCACAACTTTCCTCATGATTGCTAACTTGGTTATCTTTCTGATAGAACACTGAGTTTGCTTGAAATTTTAAACACCAACTTTAAATTGAAATAATGCATTTTAATTCAAAAGTATCCTTACTTTCCTATCCTTTCATTGAAGGAAAGTGGAAGGTGAAAGCTATTAGTATCTGAAGGTACCATTCTATTCAATTTAGACTGTATAAGGATTTTTATTAAAGTCTTTACTTGCTGAATGACAAATGAGTTCAGTGAAGGCCTTTTGTCTGCAAAGATTAAAGTTTTCCGATTGTATATATCACACGAAAGCCTTTGTTTTTAACACTGTTAATTTTATGGGCGCTTTGCATGTCTTGTAGATGTTTTAATAATATTCCTCAAGCACAGCTTATGCTATTCTGTGTTAAGCAAACACTCTTAGTTTTTGACATGCATGCTTTAGTTTTGTATTTTACTGCTGATGAAAGGTGTTTTCTGTGTACAGTTTCATAATTATTTGTATAATTTTTTTTATATTTTGAACTCATTGCACTAAATGATTTGGAACTTCAGGAAAGCTTGTTTCCAAAATTTGTAAATTAGCTAGCTTTTGTGTTTTAAGCAAACAGTTAATGCAGCAATTGTTCCCATCCAACCAGTTTTGGTAGGTATAGAAAAAAAAAACACTCAGAGCTTATTGATATAGGAACTGGTTCAGTGATGTTCAATATTATTAAAGTTCTGGGAAGAAATACCATATCTTTGATTTGCCAGAGAACATTTGAACAAGATTATTTAGTTTTTCCAGCACTTGTTGATGAGGTAGGTTATATTCTTCATTTACTGTATACATGAATGTAGTTAACCATTGGCTTTCAGCTTCATTTTGCAATACTTTGACCACATATGGTGTGATATGCTAGATGACAAGAAAGATTCTCCTTGGTGGTAGGGTTTACCACCCTTTTTCTCTTGGTTAGACCTCTTCATTATTTACAAGAAAGTTCAACAGTCCAGTTCACATGTTATCGGCTGCTTTATTGTTGTAAAATTATAATCCAGCTACCTCAAAATGTAGGAAGAAAATATTGCACATCTCTTTGTTGTAAAGTTTCCATGGTAGCCTCTGCCTTGAAATGGGAAATAATAGGGGGTTCCAATACCATAATTACAATTACTGTACAGGTACGGTACTGGATTTTTACATCACTCTCACAGGTTGAGTTGACATATTACTATAGTACAAATTTGTATTATTCACTTTTTCTTGATGATTCTAAACATATAGAAAGTGAATAGTACAGTGTAAATAAATATGTAGTTGTCCCTCTTTTTTCAGTGATTTATGTCTGTGAATCCAGTTGCTGTACTTCTGGATATTGAAAAAATAAAAATATATATTTTATAATTTGCATGGGAAATTTCATAATAAAATCTGCAGTCATGCCCACAGAAAGCTGTACAAGTGATAATTTTCAACTAGAGCACTGTGAAAAATGTATACTGTCGTGTCGTGACAAAATAATTAAATAAATAAGGTGAACAAGAAACAGATACTACATGAACTACATTATTTTCATACTTGAATATGTGCTTGTGCAAAGTTCCATTTTAGAAATCCAGCATAAGGTAAACTATAAGGTATTGATTGTTTGGTGACATTATTTCCTTATATACAATATACAGTAGTGCTAAGTACAGTATTGTAATAAACATTATACTGGACAAAATGGTAACAATAAAATTTGAAAACATAATTAAAGGAAAATGTCAGTTTTGTAATGATTGCTTGAAGAATGAAGGAGATTACTTAAGAGGTGTAATTGTATACTGTTTATTTTCATGTATAGGATTATCTGTTATTGGTAATACAAAATTACAATTCTATGGCAAAATCTCAAAGAAGAAAAATTAGTTATATGGTCAATCATGCAGATAGATGAAAAGAGATTACAAAAAACAGGAAATGGAGCTAGCAGCCTTACCCCAAATATATTTGATAAAATATCTATGAGAAAAACACCTTTTTGGCATCCTCTCTAAGGGAATATATATATATATATATATATATATATATATATATATATATATATATATATATATATATATATATATATATATATATATATATATATATATATATATATATATGTATATATATATATATATATATATATGTGTGTGTGTGTGTGTGTGTGTGTGTGTGTGTGTGTAAGTAGTTTATCAGTTATCTGCATATGCACTGTCTGCAGTTCAACATAATAAGCAAGCAACCACAGCCCCTATAAAATATGTGCATATATACAATAAATAAAAATTAATAAAGAGCCTTAATAGTAGTAACACTATTAATAGTTTATATAGCTTACTGAGAAAGGGATATTGCCAGGAGCTGGGCTGGGGTAATTGCATTTGGGGTTGGAGAGCAGATTAGGAGGGGCCTTGTCTGCTTGGGAGCTTTCCCAACTGTTATTGTCTCAAAAGCAATATTTTAATAAAAAATATCTTTAAACAATGTTTTTATTGCTTTTCAATGGATAATAGAGATGTGCCATGACTGCAGTTATGTCACAGAAGTTTCCTGGCTGAGAGAGCAGTTGTGTACTTTGGGAGCTTTTGCAACAGTTATTGGCTCAAAAGCATTGACATCATAAGTGTCATTTTGTTTATTGCCTTTGAGTGGCTGATAGAGATGCATTATGACTACGTCATTGTAGTTTCTTTCCCTTGGAAGACTTGATGAAAAAGGGAGCTTGTGTTTTGAGTCAGATCTAGAATGCTGATGAAACTGGTCTGTTTTGTTGCTCATTGCCCACCAATACCTTGGCTGATGACAAGGAAAAGAACTTAACCAGTAGAAGGCTTTGTAAGTAACTTGCATCTACTTCGCGTAGATGCTTCTTGTAACCATCATTGCAAACCAGTTATAAATGGAAATGTGAAGGCTCTGTTCGCTGCCAAGATCATCTTTGATTAGTTCTATAGCCACTTTTGTAATGGCATTGCTAGATTGGGTGAAAGCCTTGCTTCTCATCGACAGTGCCCCTGCACATCCTACTGCATCCCAGATGGTTGGTGATGAAGGTTATATTAGGGTTATGTTTTTGCTTCCTGATACACCTGCACTCGTACAATTGATGGACCAAGGTGTTGATGTTGCAACAAAGTGGCTATACTCTAGGAAGTTCCTGGAGTAAGTGATAGTGGTGTTTGAAGATGAGTAGAAAGTGCAAGGCTTGGGTAAACAAGAGGAATGGACCCTGGAGAATCTTAAAAATCATTCACTGAAGTCTTGCCATCTACAACCTCACAGAGGCTGGAGGGGATGTCATTGTGCAGAGATTTGATCATGCATGGAACTGTATCGGGAAGGGGGAAGAAGACCTGATTGACTTCCACAGTTTTGATGTCAATAACTTTTGTGCCAAATTTGTGGAGGGAGGTGACAACATTCCTGATATCCCAGTCCGCACACTCACCTCTTGTACTACACACGTTCATCATCTGTGTCCCCAGAATGCCTACTAAGAGCATCTGCCACCACATTATGTTTACCCTAAATGTACTTAAGCTTAGCATCAAAATCTCTAATTGTCAAAAACCACCTAGCCCTCTTAGGAGAAAGATCAGGTTTATTAAAAAGATCCAACAGTGGCTTATGATCTGTAAGAACCTCCACTTTATTCCCCAAAAGCAGCATCTTAAAATGAACCAAACTAGACACTATGCAAAAACCTCTTTGTCCACCGTTGCCATTAACCTCTCATTACTTCCATGTGTTTTGAACTTCTTGGTATAAAAAGCTATTGGATGAAATTTACCCTCAAATTTCTGCATTAAACAGGCACCTACCTTCTTGACTGGCATCTGTCACTAATGTGAACAGTAAAGAAATATTATGGAACCTCAAAACTGGAGGACTCATTAAAGCATCTTTGACTTTCTGAAAAGCTACCTGCTGAGTTTCACCCCACAAAAATTGCACATCATCCCTTAATATATCCGTCAAAGGTGCCGACAACATAGAAAATCCTCTCACAATTCTACAGAAAAACCCTGCCATTCCTATGAATGAGGGAACACCTTTCTTATTCATATGTGTAGGAAAATTCGCAATAGCCCTGACCTTCTCATCATTCACTCATACACCTTCTTTCGAAATGACTTGTCCTAAATATACTGTACAACATTCTTCTTCAAGAAATCACACTTAGCTAGTTTAACCTTCAGAGCTTCCAACCTACGCCTCTTGAGAATTTCTCTAAGTACCTGTAAATGTTCCCGTATAGAGTCCATAACAATTGATATACCATTCATATACACAAATACATTTTTCCCCGACATCCCATGGAAGATTGTGTTTACTAGCCTCATAAATGTAATAGGACTACCTGACAAACCAAAAGGCATCCTTGTAAATTCTTAGTATCCTTTTGGGACTGAAAATACTGTCAACTTTCTACTCTCTGCACTCAGTTGTACTTGCAAAAACCCTTGCATGAGGTCAGTTGATGAATAAATATTCTTGCCTCCAACTTCCACAAACAAATCTGGCAAACATACCACCGGATATCTGTCTGGGATGGTTTTCTCATTCAATATCCTAAAATCTATTTATACACAGATGGAACCATCGTGCTTTGGTACTGTTAGCAAATGGAAATTAAATGGAGAAGAGCTAGGTCTAATTATACCTTCATCCTCCCACTCGTTAACTTCTTGTTCAACCCATTCTCTTATCTTAAACGGCATCCTATACGACGGGACATACAACGGTTTAACCCCCTGTTGTAAATGAATTTTGTGTTCTAACACATCTGTCAACTCCAGTTTATCTCCTTTCAGAGCAGTAACATCTGAGTGTTCATCTAAAGCCTCACCTAACCCTTCTATGTATACTTTGTAGTCTGCATCACCCAAATGATTCCTAAATATCTCCCTTCTAACCTCCATTTCAGCCTCTGTAAACCCATTTTGCTCCCCTATTACTTCCAATGAATCCATTTCCTCGGTCCATTCCTCCAGATGCACAACATAAGTATTCCTCTGATACCTCCTAACTGAATTATTGCAATTTAGCAATTCCACCCATGTAACCGCTCTGTTTAACACCTTGTTTATTGAAACCGTACTCACCACTCCTTTAAGTTTCTTACTGCTCTCCACCACACACTCATGCACACACTTGTTTATTCACCTGTATATCTCTCACGTTCACTTTCACCATACCAACCATACCCTGTTCTAAAATTTCATCCTCCATTAAAACACCTTTATGTATCCTCTGTCCCTCACCATCATGCTCACTTACTCCATGTGATTGATTATCTCTCACAATATCCTCATCATTCCCACTTATTTCCTCATCATTCCGCATGTAAAGTACACTCACCTCCATTTCCTCAATACTTATATAAGGGATAAAACCACCCATTTCTCCAACTGTTATACCTCCTTTACTAGGGAATGTAGAAATGCCAATCCTCCTACCCGCTGGATGGCCCAATAAAACATTGTTCCCCAAGTTAACTTCTCTCACTACCAAAACTGACTCCCATACTAACTGGTTCCCCAGTGAGGAACAGATAATGTATCCGCTGCTCCTACAACGTCCAGTTTATGAGCTTGGACATCGCACACTTTATCCTCTGAGTGCCTAAGCTGAAACTCAGAGGACATTGATTGATAAAAGTCAAAGTCCACTAAACTGACTGATGCCCTTGTATCCACAGAAAGTAAAAGACTAGACCCAGCTACAGCTCCTTTCACCACAGCTTCCATTCTCCTATATCTCCCAAAAGCCCTATATGACATGAACATTTTATCCTTTCCCTTTCATTTCTTCTGCCATCCAAAAATTCTGTCTGTTTGGGGACTTCTTTGGATATCCTTCTTCAGGAGCTTCCTTATAGCTGCTCCCAAAACTCTGACTTACTGGTCTATCATTATCCCTTTTGAGTAACGAACAGAACCTCCAGTTATGTAAAGAATTCTTACACATGCCGCAATATTTGATACGGCAATATCTCTTAAGTATGTCCCTGTTGATTGCAACTAAAGCAACAAAATTGTGGTGTATGATTGTAGATTTTCTATCACTCTCCACTTTACTGCAAAAACCACTAGAAGCAAAGCTAGATTCTCTTTGCGGGAAGTTCCTTTGGCTTATTGTCGTGGAATTAGGCATCCCATTGAAAAATGTGTTATCTACCATCGGGGATTTTGACAATTTCTTCCTAAATTGCAAGAAAATAAGAGATTCGTCAGAATCAGCTGCTATTGGTCTATCAAAGCTGCTAACTTGCGTCTGGCACGTCATTCAACAACCACGAGAAATCCAGTAACTTTGAAAATTCTCCAACGAAATAGAACCACCATCTACCCAGTCCGAGCCTCTCAATGTCTCGACCAAATTTGAAGGTGCATCAAACAGCTTCGAGCTATACTCTACCATAGAACTCTGCCTTTTCCTAATTTTATAAAAACAACTACCAGACAGATAGTACAAAAAACTGCATTTTTAGATCTGGGCAGATGAGCCAGAACACCTTTATATTAAATTTTTTTGAGAAGTATTTTTGGGCCATATAGGTCCTCCTAGATGAATAAGAATGGGTTCCATTTTCTAGTTATGAAGATTCCTGGCTTTTTAATTTGACAAGGTATGTGCAGAAGAGTCTTAACTAATGGAATGCCCAGGATGGTGCAGATACCTTACTGGTCCTGCAACTTGTCCTGATGAGAAGATGGCAGTTGAAGGCCAAGCAGGAGCAGTTGAAAAAAGGAGAGGGAACACCTCTCTAAGACCAGACATAGTAGATTTGGAAGTGGTTGAGGAAATTTAAGAAACTATAGTCCAGATATTACGTAACAAAATCCAAGTTTTTTGAGTCCTAAGTAGACAGAATTTTTCAGCACATAATGTACCTAGATTTGTTACTGTTAAAGAGGTGGTATTCATTTGAGACTGCAAGTTTCAGGAGATTAATCAGGTCCAGGGGATATAGGTCCAGGACTGTTTACAGGAAACTTGAATCATTATAGAGCTAAAAAATTTTATTTAGCAAAATATGTTTGACAAAGGAAATACATAGAAATAGCATGATCTGTATCCTCATCTTCAGAGAAATAGGGGTAGAAAAAACACACCTAAGAAAGGAAAAGAGGGGACGCCTATTATGTTTAACCAGGCCCTAACCAAAATGCTGCATACTGCTGTGCTTCAGTCAGTTAATAATAATTGTCAGACAGAAAGAAAGTTAAGAAAAATTAATACCAGTTATAAATGCTGAAGTATTGAGCACTTTTAGTCAATAATTCCAGCATTTTCCATTTTGTGTGTGTGTAGGTATTTCTGGTTAGTGTTCTAATCACATCATACACATTTTGGTCTGAACTGAAGGTCCAAGAAGTTTCTGTTTCTTTCTGTTAGGAGATTTAAAAATATAAATAATTTTATTACTGTATATGGTTTCTTGATCATCATCATCAATGAACATTTGATATTTGCTGTACTCACAACATTTTATAAAATGTGATATTTTGATATAATTCAATTTTCTACGTACACGGTTGATATAGAACAGACCTTATCCCAGTCATCTTTATACTATTCTTAACCCACTGGCCAATATAATACAATATAATAGAAGTCTTTGGGTAGTGAATATTTTGTTTAAAAACATGTACTGTACATGTGTTTGAGAATGGTAATTTCATGTTTAAGGTTGTCTTGGAATTTAAGACACATGAGGTGGAATGGATTACTGTCTCTGATGTTTCAGTCAAAAGATCTGTCTTATAAGTTTTGTTCAGTGACTTGGCTTACAAGCCCAAATACATGACAAGAATAGGGAACAAAATTAAATAGATTTATATGGTGTTAATGCATGTGAGAATTATACAGTTCTTATGTTATTGTGCAGTGTTTTTAGAAGTTTCATTTTTTATATCAAGTGCTTTTGTAATTGGCTGGTTTTTATTATTGTGGGAAGAGTTTGCAAGTAATTTATTTCCATAGCAATTTGTGCTTGTTTGAAAGCATTGACTGATGGATAGTGTTTTTGTATATTTTTGTTGCTGATTATTTGAAGAACCAAGTTCAATAGATTAGTAATAGAATACAGTTGAATGTCAGCTACTTGTGTATGTGGTTTTGTTATGCATCAATATGTTTATCAGACTTAAGCGATGAAAATTATATCAGATTTTTTTAGCTACCATATCTCTACACTTTAGATGGTATGTCTGAGTGTGAACATCAACTGTTATTTCAATAGCTTGAAAATGGTTATTACTCTTCATTTGTAATATTCATGTTTTGTAAGTGCTTTTAGAATGTTGAAATGACTCTGCATCTTGAAAACTAGGCCTTCTACCATTTTAATATAGGATATTACAGTGAACAGGTAACATTGAAGAAAAGTCAAGTTGAAGCTTTCAAGTTGGACATTCTTTTGAATAAGCTTTTTTGCATTGAGGCCGTTCTGTCATTTTTTGAATACTTGAAAAGTTGAAATTCTAGGTAATGAAAGCAAGATTTGTGTAAAGGATAAGGTCCTCTTGACTTTACATATCAAGTGCAATAATAGTACATTACAGTAATTATACTGGAGTGTGTCGTTATAGCAATACAAGAAAATAGGATGCATTTGTATTTGTTTCTGGGAAATGCATAGGCTGCTGTAATGATACAAAAATTTTTAATGTGGTCAGCATGTTAAGAAATTACTTTTTCTTGAAAGTGATGTGATTTTGTCTTTCCTTATGCCTCAGGTGAAACAGCTCAACCTGGAGCCCCTCGAGTCAGAATTGAAGAGCCAAGAGAAGTTGTAGAAGTGAGAAGAGGTCAGACTCTAGAGGTTCGTTGTTCTGCTGCTGGCAGTCCTCGTCCTCAAGTCACATGGTCATATGGGCCCAACAGAGATCGATTGCCATTCAATGTAAGTCTTGATGCTCTTTAATTTTAGGTAAAGAACTCTGGTTTACCGTAAAATGTATTTTTTTTATTTTTGAAAAGAGATAAAGCACTGCACAAAAGTGATGCAACATAATGTGCCTTATGTGTCCTACAGTTGCCAGGTACCTTTAAACTTGGCTGTTTTTCAATTTTCAATTCTATACATCAGTAAGCTTGTGAATTCTTAGGTTTAGCCATTTCACTAATATTTGGGTGGATATATTTGATCCCTTTCAGGCATTATCATCATTTGTAAACTGGTTCAAATTAATTAGATACCGAAGTTTCTTTTATATCAACAAAAATCATTACTATTTAGCTCAAAGCACAGTATGGTGAGATTGGTAGTGCTGATTCAACTTGCTAGGATGAACAAAATCTTAACATTAACACTGACTTACATATAGATGAATATTTGTGAGTAAACCATGCTTTTAAAGTTATTGACTAAAGAATTATAATACAAACAATTTTACTTTTCAGAAAATGCAAAGATTCTTTTAATAGTGTTTAATAAATTTTTTCAAAATCATTTAATTATCTTTACCAACTTATCAAAATAAAAAGAGGAAATATTTTTATTCATAAAAATATTTAAACAATAATGCATATTTGGAACCATTTACAGCAACATGACACATTTAATGAAAAGACCCAAAAATTTGTTACATGATTATAAAAAAAATTAATTTAAAAAAATAAGAAATCAGGCATCACTGTAATTGGCCTTGTGGCATTTTTGTCCTGTATAGTATGTTTTGTGACTGATACTGATTAAGGACATGACCCATGTATTTTCTGAATGCTCAACTTATGGTCTATATATTTTAGACCTTTCCTGTTGGTGCAGCCCACTGTTTTTGATTCCCAACTTGTCAAAACCCAAATATCCGACCTTTAATTGTTATATAAAAGGGGCCCAGGGCAATACAAAAACCAATCGTTTGCTTCAGCACACCAACGCTAATGATCTAAAATGCACAAAACACAGGATAAACAGTTTGAAACACTGTACATAAGGTTCATGTATTTAGTGAAAAATTTAATTTTTATCATATATATGTACTGTACTAGATTTCATACTTATGAAACCTGTCAGGGTTGGCAATTAGTGACTTATGACAAATTCTGTGAAATCATGTGGTATCACTTCTGAGAACTACTGACTATCATGGTTTCTGGCTTAGGTGAAGTCACACATTCCTAAGTTTGGTCATCAGGACTCAAGTTTGTTAATGAATTTGTGCATTTAAAAGAATTTATCGTTACAGGTCTTTCTCAGTAACCATAACTGTAGCTCCTTTGATAAGTTTATTGATCTCTGTAGCACCTGACTTAATGTATTCCAAGTGTAAGAACCTTTTCGTAGAAAGTTAATGGTTTTGTTTTTCTTATAAACATGAATTACCAGGGTGAACAAGCAATTGAAATGCAAATACTTATTGTTCTGACTGGGTACGAACGTACACTTTCTTAAATGGAGTTACTCGTGCAAGGCACACTTAACTCCATTTATGAAAGCGTATGTTTAATCCTAGAGAGAATGCAAATTATATTTAAACTTTCTTATTTTCTTGAAAATATTTAAACTTACAATTGCAATTTCATTGTAATTTTTTATGAACCACAATTAATATTCTTCCAGTAAGTTTTTTCATCAAGACTGGGTATAGATTGAGTTATGTTTAAATTTATTAGTATAAATTAATTTAATGAGTTATGTTTAAATTTATTAGCATAAATTAACAGTAACTAATTGATTTAAGTAAAAGCAAGCAGTTGTGAAGCTTGTAGATTAAAGGTACTGTATTTTTATGGAAATTTTTAAACATAAGTAAACATTGTACTGAGCAAGGATCTTCATTTATGAGAAATGTCAGAAGAATATACATATTCCTGTATAGAGGAAAATAGTTAGGGCCTTGATTTATACATATCCTAATCGTGATCAGAAGTCATTTAGTAAAAATTGAGGGTGCTGATGAGAAAGTGCATTTTGCTACTTGATACAGTATATCAAAGAATGAAACCAGCTTTAATTCTCATTGTTTAGCCCTATTTTCATTCCATATTTGTTCCTATGGGGATATAAACCCATGCCTTTTAAGTGAAGAATATCTTTAATGTATAGCTGAACAGCAGAATGACTGTAGTTGCAATATGAGATGGCATAGGTTCCAGCCTACTGTGTAAACCCCTAGTTGATCTTTCGACCCCCATTATATGAGGTGCTCCCACTGTCACCTCATGTTGAATGAGTGCATCTTAGTTTACATTCTTTTATTTCTGTTTTTTCATGTTTTTTTTTATATTTTATTTTGTCCTCATTTTGTCTCGAATGTTTTTTTCCCATGGAGAATAAACGAGAGTAGCAGAGGTATGAGGGTCTAGGCTGGCCATGAGGCTGTTTCATGTCTCCTATATATGTAGAATGTAGAACGACATAAGTGTTGTTCTCATGGTTGAAGTAAAGTCTGTGTCCATTTTTCTTCATGTGAGGAATGTGTGGATTGGGCTACTTCTCAGTGGAAAAGGTTTAGTAAGAAGGGAGGTAAGGACGAGGTTTTCACATCTTTGTCAGGGAGTTTACCTGGTCTGTGAAGTGGGTGGATTATGTGGGATTCTTTCTTTTGTTATCTTCTTTTCCCTTACCCTCTAATAAGAGTTCTTACGAGCTGAGGATTAACTCTTCCCCACCCAAGAAATTTTTCATTTTTTGTCTGGTAGACAAAACCTTGTCTTGGAATTAATCTGCTGTGGTAGTTCCTGTTGATGGTCATGCTTCCATTGAATACATGGCTTGCTCAGTGCCAGCAGTTGTCAGACAGAGTGAACAGTCACTTGAAGCTGTCCTCAAAACAAGCATACCTCCATGGTATTTTCCTCTTTGAGTTCATGATAAAAAGAAAAGATGTTCTTCCTCTTTATCATCATCACCTCTTTCATCATTATCTTCATGGCACTTTGGCAGATGAAAAAGGAAGAAGAGTAAAAAGAGTTCTGGTAGGAATTCTAAATGGTCTTCTCCGTTCATGAAGCATAGCCATGACAGTTCTTCAAGACATGGGCCATTATGTAGACATTGCTGTCACACTCGCTCCAGTAGACAGAAGGGAAGGAATCATTCCTCATCTTTTGAACGCTCTCTCTCCTCGTGCTTGGTTTCATGACAGGTTGTGGGGAGGGTTATCATCACCCCTCTCCACTTCGCTCCTCAAGGGAGTTGTGTGCGAGTGGGGAGAGGTACCACAAGTATGTAGTGCCTGAGAAGTTCCAGTCAAGAGGATGTGGGGGACTCTCCCTCTCAACCCCTCCTCTTCTGGTGGAAGGAGGTGATCAGGCTTCGTATGTGATTCCCTAGGGCATTCTCTTGAAAAAGAGAGAGACAGAGTAAACTGATTCTTTCTACCTCTTATGCTTGAGTTTCTTCTCATCTTCGAGTGAAAAGCTGCATAATCAGTGCTTGATCCCAGTCGGCTCTAGTCTCTTTGGATACCAGTTCTAACAGAGATAAGGGCTCAAGAAATGTCTGCTTCAACTTCTCTCTGCCCCCCACCCCCCATGGAACCTATGACTTTGGAAAGTTCTTCCCCCTCTAGAATCTCTTGTGACAATTAGAACATTTTTAAGCAGTTATTGCACTGGAGCTGTCAGCATATCTCCATAGATCACCTACCAGTGTCTATCAAGGAAAGTTGGTCATTTTTTGATTGGTGTCACAGAAAGGGTACTTCTCTCAGAGCCTCTAATCAGTTAATAACAGACTTCCTGATGTTTCTTCTCTGAGAACTTTATTTCAGTCTCAGCAGTGAAAGGTTATTGCTCTGCCTTCTCACATTATTTAAACTGAAGGGGTTGGATCTCTCCACTTTTGTGGAATTGTCCATGCCTATCAGGTCTTGGCCTCCTTTGGAATTCACCCACCAGAATGAGATGGCACTCTGGTTCTGTAAGGTCTTACTGTATCTCCCTATGGGCCAATGTCATCAGTTTCCAACAAACATTTCGCTATGAAGACTATTTTTCTTTTGGCATTAGTCTCAGCAAAAACAATTGGGTGAATTGTACTGCATTTCGTATCTTGTCTGGCACTCAGAGGGGTTGCTCAGAGCTCTCATTCTCTTTTGTTCCTGAGTTTATAACCAAAACTCAGAATCTTCCATTTCTGATCATAGATTCAAGATATTCTCTATCCCTTCCCTCTTAAATTTCATTGGTGGCAACCCTGATGAAGTACTTTTTTGCCCAGTCTGAGCTGTCAAATATTATGTGAAGAGGTCCTGTGCATTCAGACTAGAATGCAGGAGACTTTTCATTAGCACTGGCAAACATAAACAGTGTTGTAAGAGATCACTATCCCCTTTTGGCTTCATGAAGTCATTCAGAGGGTATAAAGGACATTTAAGGATTTGTCTTCTATCTCATCTCGTTCCAGAACTCAAAGTCAGAGGTTTGGGCCTGTCACTTACTTTCCATAAGAACCTCTTGTTTTCCCAGGTAATGAGGGAAGCAGCCTAGCATAGACAGACTACCTTTACCTCATTCTACTGTGTATGAGGGTATCACTCACACCTTGGACACCTTTTCCTTAGGTTCCAAGTGCCTTTTAGACAGAAAAGTATCTTGTCTGAGTATATCACCAAGTTGTCATCCAGGAAGTGCAGATGTGGTGTGTGTGTTCCTTCCCTTTCCTTTCAGAGCACTAACCAGGTCAAGTATATGCTGAACATAAGTAAGATTTGTAACAGGCATCCAATTTTAGTTAGCCTAGAATGTATCTCCTTTCATCACCTCCTTATACAAAGAGGAAGGCGATGTGATAGGACCTAATGTGACTCATTACTTTGTATTTACTACTGGGATTATCTTGCTTTCTCAATCCCATTACTTAGTAGTAGTCAAGGTGTACTGCCTGCCAATGCATTGGTCCCCGTGGTTTGTGATGTGGTTCTGAGGAATTTCCTCCCTTTTTTGGGAGTTCTTATCTGCCAAGGACTTTATTTCGCTGGTCTCCTTTTCACCAGAGTGTAAAGGTTTTGTATGAATAATGTTCTTATGGATGTTTATCCCAAGAAAATTTCCTATAGGTGGAATGTATTCCTCAGCTACTTATAGGACACCACCCACCTAAAAAGAGTGCTCCAATTAAAAGGCATTGCTTTGTATCCCTGTAGGAATCAATACCAAATTTTTCAAAGTAATTTGTATTTTTCCTAGGTATACAAACCAAAGCCTTTTAATGTAGTACTGTATCCCACCTCTACCACCTTGCTTGGGCCTTCATCCGAAAGATCAATTGGAGGCTTACGTGCATGACAGTGCTGAAACTCACACTGTCTCACTAGCACCACCACATGGTTACCCTTGTGATTATGTTCATTCATCCATTCAGCTATGCTTAAAAGATATTTGCCACTTGAAAGGCTTTGGTTTATACATGTAAGAAAAATATGAATTACTTTGAAAAATTTGGTTTTTTTACAGGTATTTGCTCAAAATGGTGTTCTGATATTCCGAAGTGCACAAACCGATGTATCAGGTGAATATTACTGTACAGCATCAAATAGTCAAGGAACTGATTACGCAAGAATTATAATTAACATTGTACCAGACGACCGAGCACCCGTACCATCACCCATACCTGGTGGACCACTCGTTGTTCAGGTAATTAATGTATATTGTTATGAACTGAACACAGGATGTTGTTTTGTGATGGAGATAGATGAAACAAAAGTTGGAGCTTACTGAATAAGTATGGCTACATTCAGAAACATTTTATTTATGGTTTTCAATAACTTCTTTACTTTTATTATCTCCTGAAACAGGTTTCCAGAGAAATTGTAGAAGTTCGATCAGGAGAGACTGTTCGTGTTAGTTGCACGGCTGCCATTCCAAGATCAGTGACAATTACTTGGAGTAGACTTGCTGGACCATTGCCATCGGTAATGTTTTGAAAATTTGTTCATTTGTAGGAGTAATGCTAGACTTAGAAATAATTCTCTGTATACTGTACTTGGACACTTGGAAAGAACACTTAAAGTGCAATTCTGTCCCTCAGTCATTTGGTATATGTTCAACTCAAAGCTTAATTCATTATAGTACAAAAAACCCTTGTTAAATTATTCTGTATATGAAAACTGGAGATATTCTTCCTATTATTATTGGTAGGGATAAAATTTAATTTCCAGATTTTGCCATTAGATCAGTTCACAACTTTCCAGTAAACAGTAGTCCATTAAGCAATAAATTTTAAATTGTCCATTGTCCAGTATGCCTGTACCATTTTTTCTTCTAAAGTATGCACAGTACTCACATTTTAATCTAGAGTGCTTCGTTTTGTCTCATATCATCGATAATCTGAGAAACATTTGTTTCATTAAGTTATAGTAAGAACTTACATCAGTTGTCTTCATTTGAATATACACATTAACCCCATCCAAGGGGGTCTGCAAATACTTCCAAAGGGCAGACAGAGGAATAGCGATTAGGCTAACATAAACTATACTGCCTCTAGGCCACTTGCAAAGCTTACTGTAACCATGGCTAGCTTATGAATATATAACTACTTTAAAATATTGTATGGAATCCAAAGAAATAAGAATTATTCATATTGTTTTTGTGTAATAAGTGTGTTGAACATAAAACAACCAAATGATATGGCACAACAACTAAAATTTTTCATTCAAGGACTTTGTCACAAAAGCTTAGTAAACCAAAGCTACATATTCATCATCAAGTAACAAATGTCATCAAACACAAGATCACTTAAATTGCTTGATTCCTGACAGATATTTTCTCATCAACTTTTCCTTCATGATACCAATGCTAGCATATATAAAAATAACAATAACAAATAACAGTTTTTGTTTACAACTTTTCGCACGTTTGACTGCAGCTTATCTGCCAAGTGTATGATGTCTTGCAAGGTTGTCTTTGGGATACTGTATCGTGCAATTACCCTTGACCTAGTCCACCAGCTTCTAGGTAGTCAAAAATTTCCAACTTTGTGGCAAGGATAACATAGTTTTCTCCCAATTAGCAGGTGATGATGCCATCAGCACACACATAATACACACACATTCAAAGAAAACATGACCCCTAGCAGATCACACAAAACACCAATGAAAGCAAGAGCTTCTCTTGTGCAGAACCAATAATATTCCATAGAGCAAACGTCATTAACCTCAGCAGAGAGAACAAAAACCTCTTCATCAATAAACCTATCAGCAGACAATATTCTCACTGCACCAGTCAGCATGCATAATATACACAACTAGTTTGCTTGATTAAGCATAGGCATTTTTTGTGCTTTCACCTTTGCTCTGCACACCCATCCATATTTGTGTAATTTTATTTCATATTTACTTATTGGTGCAGGTAAGCCCATAGACATGGTTGCACTGAGAAAGATGCAGTCAGGGGCATAGTACTGTAAACCCCCTATATTTGTGTACTCATTATTCGCAGACTTACGTATTCGCGGATTTCTCTGTGGAACATATCTACCCATTACTTGCAGAAAATTCGCCCATTTGTAGTATTTTTCACTGAGAAATATTCACTAATTACTGTATTTTCATATTTTCATGACTAAATGAACTTTTTGTGATAAAACTAATAAAATACTCAGGTATAAAAATTTTTAGACGGTTTTTCGTGTTTAAACTATCAAAATAGGCAGTTCTAAGTGTTTTTAGAGGGGTTTTAAGTATTCATGGATTTTAGCTATTTGCAGAGGTGCGGTACGCATCCCCCATGGATACAGGGGTTTACCGTACAGCTAGATATATATATATATATATATATATATATATATATATATATATATATAATATATACACACACAGTATATATATACACAGTAAAACCTTGCTTTAATGGACCCGGAACCAAAGAACATCAGATTTAACAGACAAAATCCAGCCAAGGGTAGTGGCTGTTGTTGTTTACATCAACTCGTGCACGAACGTCAGCATTGGTTCGAAATTGGAACTTAAAGTGTATTCCTGTGTATAAGACAACCTTTAGATAAGACAGGGTCCAAAATTATGGCAAATTTTCATGAATTTATCTCATATCTGTAGTATAAGATGATGGTATAAGATGACTGTTACAAAACCATCTGTGTATAGGCTAGACTTCAACAACTGGTATCTTATGAAATACTGATTATGTAAAGATGATGTTATCACAAATGCTGTTTTCCTTACTATATCCCTAGAAATTCAAAATAAACGAAATAACAAAGCTGATTCTATATCATGTTTTTCCTGCACACCTCGCCTAAAAGGGAAACCATTGTTTTGTTTACGTTTCATCACCAATCACAAACCCATAACAATACGGTAATGTATGATAATTATCGTACATAATTATCTTTCATATGATTGAATTGTTCAAACAATTATTTGCCACCAAAATGATAATGAATATTTAATGAAAAATTAATATGTTATCCTAAATGTTATTACTACTGCAATTACACTGTCATTAAAATTTCTGAAAGGTTACCAAAAAATAAAGATTGCTGTGTGCGCAACCAAAACTCGATGTTTACATTTTGTCAGATGGCCTCACATAGATAAAAGTTGATTTCATTGTTATGGAATTATTCTTTGAATAGGCTATTTATTATGAAGATATGCCAATGCGAGGTCAAAGAGACAGAAGTGGGTACTGTACTGACTAATTTATTTACCTGGGCACAGGTAACTCGGCCGAAAATATCAGAAATTCTTTCGTCACTTTGTCGTAATGTTTGCACAGTTTTTCTAATAGCCGTTACATAAAGTTTTATATATGAAAATGCGCGCAATTTCATGTAGAATATAACAAAAAATAACTCATGGTTGTAGCTGTTATCAGTTTTGAAATATTTTCATATAAATCACAATAAATAGAAAAAATTTGACCTTCGGTCAACTTTAACTCGACCGAAATGGTCGAAAACTGCAATTGTAAGCTAAAACACTTACAGTCTAGTAATATTCAATCAATTACCTTCATTTTGCAACAAACGGGAAGTCTCTAGCACAACATTTCGATTTATGGTGAATTTTTTAAAAAAACTTTTTTTTTATGTCTGCGCATTACAAATTCATGCATCATTTTGTGATAATATTTTCTCTGTGTTGCTTTTATCGTTTTACAGTTTGTTATATACCAAAATCATCGCAATTTAGTGTACAATACAAAAAAAAAGTAACTCATTAGCTTTAACTGTTTTGCTCACAGCGCGATTTGTATACAATTATATATGAAATTTTTTTGGCGCTGTCATATATTTCAATATTTATATATGATAATGATATTTTTTTTCATTTCTGATGGTTGCATACTAAACTTCAGGCAATGACAGAAAAAGGAGCCAAAAATGAACTCTTAATCTTAAAAACTAAGCGTGCTGTGATTTTTTGAAAAAAACTTTTTTTCCGCTTCGGCGCTAACTCCCGAACGCCGTCGGCATACGACAGGCACTTTTGTAAATAGAGGCTCGGCATTTAAGGGTTAACAGACAATTGTCTTTAACGGACGACCTTCTCCCCCATTAGTCTGTTAAAACGAGGTTTCACTGTATATATATATATATATATATATATGATATATATATATATATATATGTATGTATATTGTCATGATGTGTACCAATACCTGGTTATTACACAACTAATCACAGAATCCAAAGATTACTTCACTTCAACCAGATACCTGAATTCTCATAACAATAAAAATTATGACTGAGTACTCTACAGGTAAGAGTGATCCCTTAAAAAGCTTATTAATCATATGAAAAATTAAACTGAGTTTATCAAAACAAGTGTGAGGTATCAACAGTTTAACAAGAAATGTACTAGAACAAAAGGGCATCACACCATCAAACAACTTTAACTGTTTCCCTGGTCTTAACTCACTTCATCAAAAAAAAGGAACAAAACATGTTTATCACTTTACCATATGCACACAATCCTGTTCACTGGTGGTCAATAAATGAAATACTGTTTTTAAAAATTTCAAATATAAAAATTTATTTTTAAATTCAAAATTTATAATTAGAATTCACAATCTAAAAAAATTACTATTACTTGAAAACAACACAGAATTGAATTAATTCTTGAGTTAAATTATTGAACAAAACTAAATCACAAAACTTTAATTTATTAGTAAATTAAATTAATCAAGCAAAATTTAAAATATCAAGAATTACTCAAGATTTGAAAAGAAAATTTTAGTAAATGAAAATTAAATCAAGTATGCAATGTTAAATTATCAAGAAATATTTAAAATGCTAAGTAGATAAATGTTAAATCACCAATATATATAAAATGTGAAAAATCAAGAGATTGCAAACATAAGAACACACAAAAGATTTAACAATAATAATGTCACTTAGGCAAAAATTCTCTCAATATACCTTATACCATGGGAATAATAAGTAAAATTCACTTTACCGTACACAAGCCTGTGAAAACTTTTGCAAAATCACGTAAAATGCAGCTGCTTGAGATTCACAAAACACACTTTTTTGTTAGGCACCGTTACACTTTTCCTACATTCAGACCTCAGAAGCTAAGATTAATACCTGTGACCACACAAATATTTTATGAGAAAGAGAGAGAGAGAGAGAGAGAAAGCAGAATGAATAAACTTTAGGATTCTAGTAGGAAATGAACAGTCAGATGACATCATTATTAAGGCATTTTGGGAACGAGATACGAGAGAAAGTTCTAGAAAAAGGAAGATGGCGTCACTTACTGAGTAGAATTTTTTGGGGCAAAAACTGATGCATTAGAACAATATGTGATCAGAGCAGTGCATTCTTAAACATGATGCAATTGCCATGTGCTTCAGTGCAACAGGTGTTCACATTTCTCAAAGAGGTACACGTTTTTTCCAGAAAATCGTATGGGATGCAATCAGAACAACATATGTAACATCGTGAAATTATTGGGCGGTTTGGCAAAAAGACTTTACTACATACCTAAGGCTGGGTATTCATGATAAGGTTTACCTGTCAGTTCATCCAAATTTGTGCAATTTGCTGAAGACAGGTCCTTGCACAGCTCTCCTCCGATTTTCCATGCAGTGCATTTCACGCAGTTAATATAAGGTCTGTCTTGTTGCAATGGAGGCAGACTTTCTTTCTCCCCAAAACACACACACACACACACACAGACAGACACACACCTGAGTACGACGTGTAGAAATACAATATTTTTTACTTAAAGTCTTTGTTCAGTGGAGATGCTTTTTATTCTTTTCTGATAGAGAAACGTAACTTCCCCTTCCCCTTCCCTCCCCCTCTATCTTTTTCTCGTCCTCCCCTCCCCTACCACGTCCCTCTTCCTTGTTTCCCCTCCGCCCCCCTCCCCCTCTCCCTTCTTCCTCACCCTACCCTTCTCCCTCACCTCTCCCTTCCCCTTCCCTCCCCCTCACCCTTCCTTCTTCCCTCCCCTACCCGTAAACTGTCATTCTGAGTTTTCCAAGGCAGCACCAGGCTGGTCAGCTAATATATACAGTATATATTTGTGTGTCCCTTTCTGTTTTCTTCACTGTGCTTGTATTCAAACTTTAAAATCACCATCTTCAGTGTGCCGTTCCCTTGAGTCATACAAGTCTAATCACATCACCTTTCAAGAAGACCAAATCATTCTCCACTTTTATATATTTTTTATCTCTTATTTTTCCATGTTTCCATGCTAGGTACGTGAATAGGTGGTGATAGAGTATGAAAGAGAGAGAGAAAGAGAAAGAGAAAGAGAAGAGAGAGAGAGAGAGAATACTGTTCTGATACCCCTCTTCCAACAGGCAATCAAGCTCAGCATTAGGCGTATGCGAGTTAGCTTAAATTGTTATAGTATCATAGTAAAAGTAATGCCCCTTAATAATCTGCCCTTACTACCTTTGTAATTCAGTAATTATACATAAATTTTTTTTATGTGTTCTCTCTTGCTCTCCCTCATGTTTTATTTTTTTTTTTTTTACTGGAAGAATTTACATAGGCAATATCCCTTTGTAAATTGTCAATATACTGTGGTGTAAATTAGTTTACATGAAGTTTTCTCAGTTCATGTGTCTATAACATGTCCGTTGTTGTTTTCTTAAGCAGTCGTATTGAATATTTGTCGGTCTGTAATTCTCTTTCCTCTCTCTTCTGTTATGTGGTGATACTTTGTGGTAAGTTATGGTAATGGAAATATTCCACAATAAACTGTTATCAAACCTGTAGTTCATAACATGTTGGTGATTTTATATGAACATCTATGATGTTTGCCTGTCTGTCAGCCTCTTTCTTTTTTCTTTCCCTTTCTCTTTCTTTTTGTCATTATGTTTTTGGTGACTTTGAATATGTGATATTTTTACTAAGTTGGCTTCAGTACTATAGCATGAATGAATACATTATACATGAAAATGTTTTATGTATGTTTATGACTAAGGCATTTTACAGGCATTTATTGAGTGAGTTCATCAGTTGATTTCGTACTTAATACAAGAATGTGGCATTAACTTCTTGTTTGTATGTATGTATGTGTGTACAGTACATACAAATGTGATTTATATATTTCATCTTGAAAATATATTTTATCTAATAAGTTTATTTTGATTTTATACATTATAGCAAGCAGTGGTGGCAAATGGTGAGCTCCAGATTGTTAATGCACGCCCCGTCGACTCTGGTATATATGTTTGTCGAATCACAGATGATAGAACCAGCCGGTATGAAGAATCAAGCACTCGTATTACTGTGACTGAATATGTGTGAGTATAAATTGGTGTCTACCATTTTCCTTTGAAGCAGTTAATATATATATATATATATATATATATATATATATATATATATATATATATATATATATATATATATATATATATATATATATATATATATATATATGAGATTATATAAATAAATCTCATTTAGATTTTTTTTAGTGTTACTCTTTATGCATGCTGTCCAGAAAGTTGCAACGAACACTATTTAATTTTGAAAGAATAAAATGCAGAATTGTAATCCCTTGGATACACTCGAGTGAGTTCTTAAATCTTAACCTAGCAAAAATGTAACTTTCATTAGAATGAAGAAAATGTAGAAGTTTCAGGAAAAGTTTCTGTTAGGTTTTGATATCCTAACAATCATGACACAATCTTGTAAGTGCAGCACTAGCACTGTATTGTCATCCATGTTATCATCCCAAATGTGTAAATAACCTCAGTAACTACAGGTTTTTTTTATATGTCGATTGCAAAGTCTACAAATATGTAGCTTGAAGGTTTTTAGTGTTGTTTGGAATCACACTGTATACCTAATTTTCAACAGTATTTTGGCTCCAGAATCTGAAAACTACAGTAAAACCAAAATTACTACGAACATGGTTGTCATTAGCTATGTTGCCAAACTACTTCTTGACTTATAATCCCACTACAGTTAATCTGCATCATTTGATTCAGGGTTCTTTAATCCAGTCATAAAATCCAACTTATCTTTCCCATGGCCTTTCCAGAAGAAAGAGGCCGTTCCTGGACAAGGCCGACTTACTGACAATCTGCCATCACTTGAGGAGCCAATAATAGTATTTTTTTTCATTGCATTGTATCATTTTTTTTTTCATCAGTGAATCTGGGGTAGATATTGGTCATTTGTATAATTCATTTAGATGATTAGAAACTAAATCATCCTTATTCATCCCTGTTATCAAAACAGTTTAATGTATGATATCAAATCTTCATTTACTGCAGCTTTTTTTCTTTTACTATAAATCATCCTTTACTTGGCATAAAATCTCAGTCTTTTGCTCATTTTATGTCTTCAGTGTTAGAAAGGCAGAACAATAGTGTCAAGGTGTTTAACCTTTTTGATTTGGTAAAAGGAAGATATGGCAGCATTTTTGCCACATCTACATTACATTCCAACTTGGGTCAAGGGTTTTTGAATCAAATCTGGGAAAAGCGGCAACGTCAAAAATGTACTACATGTTCGTATTTATTTTGGCTTCACTGTAATTAAGAGTTCTGTTCAGAATCCTCTTATCTAGTTATTTTATCAGGCTGTGCACAGCCTTTTGAAAAGGGAATGGTTTTCAAAAAAACCATAATAAACCACTTCTTTTTTTATTAGCATAGTGTATTGATTGTTTACAGTGTAAATTGTTTATATAAAGTAATGATAGATTAGATTTAAGAGAAACTGTTTCAATACTGTAGAGTTTCATGAACATAGTAATATTTCCCTGTTCCATCATCATCATAAACATTTTTATGTCAGCTTTTCCTCTGTCCTGTCGTGTGCTCTTTCTGCCTGAGCTTCCAACAGGTCTAGAACTTCTTATGTCTTTTTTCCTCCAAGATTTCTTGGGTGTTCCAACAGCCACAGGTTTTCATCATAGTACTTCTATTTATATTACCTTTGTAACCAACTCAAACCTTCTCTTCGCATGGCCAAACCATGTCCATCTTTGAGATTTCAATTTTTTTTCTAGTCTCTAGATACCACATCTCTCCACCAACTCCTCATTCTTAATACGATTATGATCTTCCCAGTGTACTTTGCCCATGAATCATATTTTTTTCATCAAACATTTTCAAAATCATCATCATTTTCCTTGTCAGTGCCTATGTTTATGCTGCTTAAAGTAGTACTGTACAGCCTATATGTACTCATTGTAATCCTTGCCCTGTCTACTATTAGGACCTTTTTACTTACCAGTAGTCAAATCATCTCTCTCTCCATTTCATCCATACTGCAGTTACTGTCATTTTTATTGCTCTTTCAACTTCTTCACAGTGTAGTGTGTCCCCAAGGTAAAAGAAGTGCTCTACCTCTTCTAAGACCTGCCTATCTGTAACAGCAGGGTTCTCAACTCCCCTCTCTTCCCCCGTTTGGTACAGTATTATATATTTCGTAATTCAGAGCACATCTTACGGCACCCTCTGTTGCATTGGGGACACAGTTCAGAGTTCACCCCTCACACTTTTATGTTTGAATTAGCAAATTTATCCACTATTTCCTCACTGGAGATAAATCTATCTGTAGATGTTTAGCACAGCAGTTGCCATTCACTAATTCTTCCAGCATGGTGATTCAAAGTTGTCATGTTTTTAGTATACATAAGGTGGAGAATTAACTATCTGTTATTTTTTGTAACATTTTAAAAGCTTGTACAGCTGTACTTGATTATACGAGTTTGTTTTTATTTATTTTTCTTTTTTATGTATTTTTCAGTTTAATTTTTGTACTTTCCTAATGTACAGGTTAAATACCTTAAAACCCCTTTTTTGTGCATGTGTTGAGGTCTTATATTCTGTTCATCTTATTTACCTATATAAGATATTGTTGTGAACAACAAAAGTATGTAATTACTTAGCCAGAAACTGCAAAAATCCTATCAAAAAAATTCAGATTGAATAATGGAATCTGAAATACCTTACCTGTAAGTAAAGCTTTCAAATCAACCTCTGATATATGACAACTAAGAATAGGAAACAAACACATGGTAAAGTTGCATCATAGCATAGGTGTAACAGTGATCATCAGTAATTGCATGCTAATTACAGTGACTGACATGTGGCATTGTAGACGGTAATAAATATATGTACAAAGCCCCTTCATCCCTAATGTACATTGCATTTGGTCTTCATTTGTTACTTTTTCTCTGCTGTCTTTTGAACTATCCAACTACAATATAGTAGCATTCCACTTCTCAAGTTTCAACATATAAACTTTTCACTCTATATGATTAAAGATGAGATATTTTATATATTTTCATCAAAGTAGCATATATACATATGTGTATGTATGTATATGTGTACCTGTATATATATATATATACAGTATATATATATATATATATATATATATATATATATATATATATATATATATATATATATATATATATATATACATATATGTTATGCCGTGAGTATTTCTTTGTATTATGTTTACCACATATGAAATCTGTAGACTTCACTTGATAGTAACGCAGGGGACTCGGTAAGTTAGGTTGAAATTGTCTATTAATAATTTTTCATATATCAGGAGGGTAAGTATTCTCGGCACGGTTTTTCATAAGTTTTATTCTAACTCTACTATATCAGTTTGGCCAGCCACCCTGGACTTAGAAATTTCTTGATGTTAGGAGAAACAGTGACACAAACCCAATTTGGTTTTCAAGTAACTCTGGCTAAAAATTGATCAGAATGAACTCTGGACCTATGTTGAATAAACTCCGCCTCCTTGAGGACGTCTACTTTACTCTTAATGGTTCAATCTTAACTCCCACTTATGGCAAGGACAAATCAGGTCAATTTTGCTGACCTTTTTCACTTCTTAGTCTATCCTCTAACTCCTCCTTCCTTTCTCACATCTTGGAGGTTTGTTATGGTTAGTCTTCAATTTACTTGGTCCCATGACTCATCATTTTAAACTATCAACATCGTGTCTCTCTCTCTCTCTCTCTCTTTCATAATCCCGATCAGTGAATCTCATACTTATTCACTGCATAACATCTTGTCATTCATAAATGTCATTCTTTTGGTACTGTTTGCTTTCATTTCTTTTATGATTGTCAGGAAATTGATACTGAATAAGCTTACCATAATCAAGGACATGATGGACAGAATCCTTCCTAGAGAGTGATAGCGTTTACCATTGACTTGCACTTGAACATTTGATGATTGATTTTTTTATTTTTTTGCAATTTATGATTGATAACCAGAGTAATAGGCATTTGATATATTTACTTTGCCATAATTTTCTGCATTTAGTTTGAGTATTTGATATTCAAATTCATGCTTGTGTTGTTTGTGTTAGCACTATGATGCATTATAATATTTCTTGCATTTGTTGCTTGTTAATAGAAATCATTGACATTGAAGTAATTGACTATAGTCAAGTTGAGTTGGTTATCTACTTGCATTGTAGTCAATGCTGGTAGGTGACCAGTGATGTTATGCAGTGAATAAGTATGAGATTCACTGATCGGGATTATGAAAGAGAGAGAGAGAGAGAGAGACACGATGTTGATAGTTTAAAATGATGAGTCATCAAGTAAATTGAAGACTAAACATAACAAACCTCCAAGATGTGAGAAAGGAAGGAGGAGTTAGAGGATAGACTAAGAAGTGAAAAGGTCAGCAAAATTGACCTGATTTGTCCTTGCCAAAAGTGGGAGTTAAGATTGAACCATTAAGAGTAAAGTAGACGTCCTCAAGGAGGCGGAGTTTTATTCAACATAGGTCCAGAGTTCATTCTGATCAATTTTTGCCAGAGTTACTTGAAAACCAAATTGGGTAGGATTGTGTCACAGCTCCTCTCCTAACATCAAGAAATTTCTAAGTCCAGGGTGGCTGGCCGTGTGATATAGTAGAGTTAGAATAAAACTTATGAAAAACCGTGCCCGGAGAATACTTACCCTCCTGATATATGAAAAATTATTAATAGACAATTTCAACCTAACTTACCGAGTCCCCTGCGTTACTATCAAGTGAAGTCTACAGACACGGTCTGTTCATATGTGGTGTATATACAAAGAAATACTCATATATATAATATATATATATATATATATATATATATATATATATATATATATATATATATATATATATATATATATATATATATATATATATATCTTTATATCTTTATATTTGTTCTGATGGGAATTCAGACCTATGCTTTCATAAACAGAGTACTCATTGCCATGACACACTAAGTATTCCATCTGTGAAAGTGTGGGTTCATATCCTAGGAGAAATACAAATTACTCTGAATTTAGTATATTATATATATACAGGGTGTTTCAAAATTAGAGGCCCCTCCCCCTCTACAGCATAAACTAAAATTGATATGGACAAAAACAAAAGTAATTCAGAACAGGTATTTATTTAAGTTTCTCTCTGAGTATTTAATATTTTGTGTGGCCTCCATCTGCCTGTACCACAGCCTGTATTCTTGAGGGGTATGATTTCAGCAAATTGCAAAAAAGCTGAGACTCAAACTCCATTTTCCTGAGCACTTCGGTCACCTCTCTTTGCTTCAACACGATCCTTTAAGATACTACCAATGTTTTCACACACATTAAGGTCAGCGGAGCTACCTGGAAATTCACTTGACGAGAAGAAATAGATACCACTGTTTCGAAGCAGCTCCTGTGTCTGAAGAGCCTTGAAACATGGTGCCTTATCATGCAAAAATGTGACTTCTTCGACAGATAACACATTTTCAGGATCTTTCAGGAAAGGAAATACTCCACCAGTAAGCACAGTTTCTCTGAAGTATTCGCCATTCCATGACTGTCCTTTTTTTTGATGATCCACATTAACCGGTTGGCTGTGAAACAGAAAAATTCCCAGACATTCAGGAAATTTCACAACTTGGCGATAGCGCATGTCATCGCTAATATCATCCAACTTTGCAGCCCAAATGATGTCATTTTTATGATTTGGCTTCCTGACTGTGTAAACGAAGAATTCATCTGATGCGGCAACATGGAGAAAGCCAGCTTCATCCCAATCTTTAAGAAATGAACCACAAAACCATGCACGGTCTTCTCTCTGTTGCTGAGTGATGTTGGGCTTGCTGATAACATGAAATGGCTTGATACCAGATTTTTTCAACTCACGATATACAGCACCATAACTTCTCTTCTTTCCCCTTCTTGTTTCTAGTTCAAGCGCCAATTTACGTAAAGACTTTCTTGGTCTACCCACTGCCTCAGCTATGATGTCTTGACTCCTGAGAAAGGACTTCAGGCCTTCCAAGATTCTCACTCTTTTTGCGATGACAGTCATATGGATTTTTGTTCCAGTTTCTTTTAACAAAGGATTCATCTCTTTTAATGTATTTAGCTATCCAGGAACATGAAATGAAGGATGTGCCAGCATCCCTGTTCTCTGTGAAGGTTATAGTCTGGATTCGGTCAATCCATCTGATTTCCTCCGAGTCGTTAGCCATGGCTGCATCTAACTCCGTCACTCAGTCTGAAAATACAAGAAATGTAAAATGAAAAATAGCTTAATAGAAACTTAAAATCATGTACTTGGAGATAGGCTATAGCAGAAAATTTCATAACTTTCCATTTGTTCTGTGGAGGGGGACTCTAATTTCGAAACACCCGGAATATATATATAGATATATTGAGGTACGTACATACATACATTTATATATATCATTACTATTAATGTTTTTACTTCATATTTTCACATTACAATGTCAGAGAATATGAACTGGATATTCTTTGCTGCATTATTCACTCTCCGCCTAAATCCTCATGCGATCTTCATGTGTGGCTTTTTCCATGATTGTTGGTGCCTTGCACCGGGTCTTCATCTTTGTGTTTTTATATGTACTAATTACTGATCTACCTGGTCCTCACCTTCTCATCATATGACTAAACAGTCTGATTCTTTGAGGTCTTATCTATTTTCAAGATGTCAGGCTGTATCTTTCACAGCAATTTCATCTATCTAATTATGATTTGTTAGTTAAGTAAAACAAATGTAGGACGTGAGTTTATAGTGGTATACATTTTCAGGAACCTTCCTTCAGTTTCCATCCAACCAGACAGACAAACAATAAACCAAGGCACAAATGCTGAACTACGTTGCATAGCCACAGGAACTCCAGCCCCAATAATAACATGGTCAAAGGTAAGAATTATCTTTCTGTAATTTTTGTGGAGAAACTATTTTTTCCTAGTGGCTTGTTATGGGTCCTACAAAAATAACTTAGTTAAGGTTAATGCATTTGTAAACCTAGGATTACAAAATTTTTCTGGACAACTGAGTTTGATTTCAAGTAAATTATCGATGTTCATTAAATACTATCTAGAGATTTAATTGTGCTTTCACACCATCCCACACAATACCTGTTTATATGAAAGTGAATGTTGTTCAGTGGTTTGTCTGAATGTGGAAAGCTGGAGAACTGCATGAGAGTTAATTGTAACTTGAAGTACCAGTGCAGTGAAAAAACCATTAGTGTAAATGATAATCAAGATAACGAAGTTGAAGCAGCAGTGAGGTAAACTAGAATCCTCTCTGAGTATAGTTGAGGTAATTATAATTGTAACTGTAGTTTACTCAGTATAAGATATAAAGTAATGATAAACTTGAATGATCTGTTAAGGAACTGTATATGCATACCTTTTTGTATGTGAAACTATTATACTTTGTAAATTGGGATTCATGTAAAGTATATTTTGTATTTTATGGCACAAACGTGTAAGTACAAGTACTTCTGTGTAAATATTTGAGTCACATCTATCAAATTGCTCGACAGTGGATTCTAGTACTTTTGCAAGTTAGTGGATGATAAAGAAATAAGTAGGGCATACAACTTACACGTTACAAACTAGATTCAGGTTAAAGGGTCCCCAAATTGGATGTTTTCATAGGAGAGAAAGGTTGGATGTGTAATTATATTTCTGATGAAAATTCAAAGAAACAGTATGAAGTCGTTATAGTCATACTGAAATATTATAGAAAGTAAAGACAATGTTTAAGAAACTAGATTCTGGAAAATAAGCTAGTTTCTTATTCCAGTGTTTCTTAAGGTGTTAACTTTGTGTATAAGGTGCAAAAACAAGACTATACTGGGATGAAGGAAAGGCCATGAGCCGTAACAGTTGATTCATTCAAGTTTCAATCTGCAGTACAGTACAATAAATAATAATACAAAACTTGGTAATGGCAATAGAGGTAAATATAGAGTAATGAATGGTACTCAAAAAAAAAAATGTAAAAAATGCAGGTTAGCTGCTAGCATAGTAGTAAATCTAACCAAGATTTCACTGAGAATAAGTAAGTGAACATTTAGCAAATTATTGCATACAGCAACACTTCAGCAGATCCTTTGGGGGACTGGCTTTATGATAAGTAATAATGACCTTATAAAATAGCCTGTACTTGAATGTTTTAGACATCATATTTTAGACATTCAGTTTAAGAGAATGGCACAACTGAGAAAGCTTCTCAAACTTATGATTGTATTCAAGTAGGATATACATGCATACATGAAATATAGCAAATGAATTAATATTCTTGTCAAACTTAGTAAACACAGCACCACTAGGCTAGTACCAGTAAATTAACACATATAATGAGCATGAAGGAATGGCACTCACTTCAAATGCCCCACTGTTGGGAATCTGAATCCCAGCAATGCAGCACCCTAGCACAGCCGTAATTTCATCTCAGCCCCAGCTCTGTAATCCAAACATGCACTAAACACTCCAGGAGATCACCATGACGATAGGCCCCATATCACTAGACTAGTATTTGCACTTTATATTACAATATATTTTTCAAGCCTATCAAATACAACTCTGGAATCGAATATAAATATACATACTACAGTCACATTGCATACTCATAAATATCCCAAAAGCATCTCATCAAAATACTATCAGAATAGTACCTCCTCTTGGCGGCTCACAACATCAACAACTTTGGTTTTGGCGCATCTGTACTCAAGTCCTGTGAAATGCTGTGCTGAGCAGTAGTCGTATTTTGGGCTACGTATATTACTTAACAAAGGCCAGTTAGATATAAATAATAATAATCATGCTAATGAAACATAGACTAATGAATAGTGTAAGAGAATAAAAGTACAAAAAATTTAAATGGAAGAAGGATGATGTAGGAATTTTGTACCAGCTGTTGTTTTCCTTTTTTCCATTATAGTAAATAAAAGTGGAAATCTTAGATATGTGATTGGTTTTTCACATGCTCTGTATTAGTTTTGGGAAATGCTCACCAGAAAATAATTTTCAAAAGTAAAGGATTATTCCATGTGCCTGATGAACATTTTTAGGTTCTAGATTAAGTAATAATTCAAGTCACCAAGGAATATTTTTCTGTTCATCTATTATGGTTTTAGCATTTTTTTGTGGTTCACAGAACTTGTACTGTAAAACTTAGTTGACTTGACAGCCCTGCAGTGAAAAATAATAAGATTTGGATGCAGAAAGTGAACAAGAACTGATCTGAATTTGAACTGATTTATGAATACAGTAATGTGTTTTGGATGAATGAGGATTAATAAATTTTTATATGCCATACCATATACCGGTAAATACACATATGTATCATGTTTACCTCAACATGATACATATATATTTATACTGTACATATGCACACATACTTGGTGTATGTATACACATGAACACAGACTGAGACACTGATGGGCACAAAAAGTTCTGACTCAGCATAGCTGGGGCAGTTTTGTAACAATACTGTCATGGTCTGGCCAAGTTTGACACTTTACTGGTACATGTATTTTAAATTCAGAAAAGCTTATTAAATATTAAAATCATTAAAATTATCTCTGGTATTTAAAATTCAGAAAAGCTTATTAAATAGTAAAATTATTAGAATTATATCAATATTGAAAATCACTGAATGTGAAATAAAATAAAAAAGGGGTTTTAAAATAGAGTGAAAAAATTATGAAACAGTTGAAACAGACAAGGACCCACCCAAAACTCCCACATAGCCCTCTCTTTGGCACCACATAGCCCTCTCAGCCAATGATGTTGATGCTTTTAAACCAATAACAGTTGCAAAAGTTCTCAAGAAGTCAAATGCTCGCCTACCCCTTCCCACACATCCTACCTGGCTCCCTGCTCCCAAAACTTTTTCCCCAGCTAGACCAACCCCGCAATAACCCCTTCTTACCCTGCACATGCATGTAAGCAAGTGTTACCAACACTTCTTTCTGCCTGGACAGTTGCCAACCATGCAAACGTGGTTTTTTTCAATTTTTAATTGTAAAATACGTATATATTTTACATAAATATTGTGGTGCTAGGGATGCTCCAGATAACAGAGCTCTGGATAGGGTGAAACTGGATAATTGAAGATTGACTTTATATGTATATATAATTACATGTGTGTGTATATATATATGTATATAATATATATATGTTTGTGTGTGTGTACACTTACATATGCATACTATATATATATATATATATATATATATATATATATATATATATATATATATATATATATATATATATATATATATATATATATATATATATATATATATATGAAAATAATCTCTCGTTTGTCTGGATCATCATTATCTGGAACTCGATATTATCCAGCACACCCCACCCGGGCCATGGACCAAGACCCAGACATATGATGCAGGTTTAAGATCTCGTCTCCCTTATTCTAAAAGCCTGAAAGCTCTGAAAACTGAAATATTTTTCAGAGAAAAGTAATCATTTGCAAAACTCAAACAGTACAACTATATTTACAATAATGATTATTTGAATAAAAGTTTTTTGTTTGTTGTATCCAATTACTGTACAGTATATTGCATGTATTATTGTTATTGTATTACTGAGTGTAAACATTGTGATCGTACGCCATTTGCATCTGATAATTGTTTACAGCCGCAAAATTTTGGCTAATTGATTTACTACTGACAACTTTACTCCCATTAGTTACTAGATGAAACATAATTCGGAGTTACTCTTCATTGTAAATTAATAAAGTTGGGATTAAAACTTGTAGATTAGATGATTGCAAAAGTGTGATTTTGCCTGTTCCAGATATTGCTTTTACCTTTTCCCAAATGTTTTGCAAGCTGCCCATTTTTCGGTTTATTCAGCCACGGGTATAACCTGCAGCTGTAATTTAATGGTTTTCTTTCTTAAGACCATGTCCATTGTGTGAAATATGAATTGAAATGTATTTTATTTTTACTTATGGAAGCAACCATTGAGAAGCAGCAAGTTTTAACAACTTGACAACTTTTAGGGCAACTCTTAATAAATTCTTGATAGTTATGGTAAATGGCATTATGGTCAATGATGTATATACTGTATATACAGATATATGAGAGAGAGAGAGAAAGAGAGAGAGATTGGCCTGGTTAGGTTGTTACACTGACAGATAGCCATTTGCAAAAGTCGAATAATAGATGTATTGTGAAGAATGATAATTTTAATAAAACTTTAGTTTTACTTTATCCAGTTATGTTGTATGTATTATTGTCATATTATTGTATTACAAAATTTGAACAAAACAATTATATTTCATTTGCTTTTGTTTACATTCTTAAAATCATCACCTGATTACATTTTGCTGCCATCATCACTGTCTTTAGTTACTGAATGAAACTTAAATCAGAGATACATTTCTTTTGTAAATTATCGGAGCTGGGTTTAAAAAATGCAACCAATTATAAATGCAGTAAATTAAATGAAGTACATGTGAATTTTTGCCATTCTCAGACGTTGCATTTACGTCTGAAACATTTGGCACTGCTCATTGTTCGCTTCTTCAGCCACAGTTATAAGTTGCTGCTTATATTTAGTGGCATACTTTCTTAAGACCTTCTTCTCCGTTGCATTAAGGATGAATAAAATATATTTTATATTTATTTTTTGAATTACACTGAAAATAAGCAAGTTTTCAACAAGTCGACAACTGCAACACAACTCTTAATGAACGTGTGTTAGTTACGATAACTAACATCGATTCGCATTTTTATGTCAGTACTTGCTCTTGTTTACTCCAGTGTTTTGCATGCAGTAGCAAGTTGTTGTTAATCATAAGAAATAGTAATGAATTCATCTACAAGCCACAAGCTTGCTAAGCCTGGTTGCGCCTAGGTCTATTAACTAGTTAAAAGCTAACTTAGGTGTCTTATCGGTGAGATCTACCGAAACTGAGACAGGCATAGGAAGCTTAGCCTAGTATAATCTAGCAAAGAAGAAACTTGCACTTCAGCATATTCTCATGCAGTCTACAGAGAATGCACCTCTGGCTATACTTTACTGTACATGATATATGTGACAAAATAATGTCTTCAGAAAAAATTTTAAGGATCGCATAATACATGAGATAAGATGATACTGCACTTGATTATTTACACAAATTATGGTTCTTTTTGATCTTGAATATTTTTTAGCATTATGGAATGTTATTGTTAGAAATGAAATGTGCATGTGTTTTTGTAGCAACCTTCGGTTCCAAAATCAGAAAAAAATCCAAAAACCAAAACAGCTTCCCCGAGGGTGTCGGATAAGGGATTGTGAACCTGTATATATAAATTTTTAGACAAATTGAGAAAGCTACTGTCCAATGGTTGGCAATGCTGCACAGCCTTTAAGACCCTTAGGAAAATGTTGGTAACACTGCTTACGCTCAAACAGACTGAGAAAGGGCTTTTGGGGGTGGGTTAGGCCTGGAGAAGTTTCCAAAGTGGGGGTTGGGTTGATAACAAATTGGCGCGTTATAAAGCCTTTAATGCACCTTCATTACCTCTGCCTCATACTGGATCTGAAGTGCCTGAAATCTTTTGTGTTCTGCATGGTGGAAGTGATGATCTATTTCAAGAGAGTACTTAGTAATTAGCATTCAAAAGCATTTTCCTAATTTCGTAACTGTCGGATGCTTGTTCCTTACGTGACAAAGTGTGTATCCCCGAATTTGTGACCTTGGTTATAAGCGTCAGTATAACACAGACAATAGTTTTTCGCTAACAGTCAGGATGCTTTGTGCTTTGGCGTTAGTGCCCACTGAAGAAGTGATTACTGCCTCAAGGATCTTAGTGAAGCTGAATCAGTACCGTTGGATTTTGTAAGTTACTTTGAATTAACGTACATCAGTCCAATCCGTGGTTGGCGCTGTAGAAGAGAAGCTCCTTTATATCCGATAGAATTTTGGAACACTAGCAGCCGTGTGATAGAGAAATTACCTCGCACTATAATGCCCTATAAGGATTTCACTCGGCCTCAGGGAAACTGTAGCAAGCAAAAACCCAACATCTGGAAATTCATGGCGTTCTGAAAAAGGAAGAGGCACTCACACAAACGAAAATTTTACATTTGTAACTGGGAGAAAGACCAAAATAAAAAGGAAAATATGAAAAACTTGACAGGCTGATTGAGACGTTAGTAGAAAAAGAAATAACCAAACAGAATTTTTAAAAGTTATATTGCTTTTAGCTTACTGATTTTTTAGAATGTAAAGCATAAGTAAACATGTTTATTTTAATATTGTTTTACTTAACAAATTTTCTTTCTTTTTGGTAGTATATAAATATATCATATAATGTAAAGACAACAAGCAGACAAAAAACATTCAAAAGTTATTTGCATTATGATTATAGAAAAATACCAGAAGACCGAATTTTCCAAGACCAGATTTTGGAGACCAAGTTTTCCAACACCAAATTATCTGAGGCCGAATTTTCTGGCCACCATATACTGTATATTGGCACTCAGGGTATTTAAGTCTGTGAAATACTTCAACTAGAGAGGTGATAGTGTACTGCATAATGAATGGTTTGATTGTGATTAGTTTCAGGAAAGAAAAATTGCCTTTAGTCATAACCTCCTTCCTTCTGCATAATCATAAAATTTTTTGGATGTTAATACATTATCTGAGTTTTTAAAAGGTCAGTGAAAGATGTCTGCTTATTTTGTTTGTTTTTTTAGCAATGCACATACAGCAGTTTTCCAGTGTGCAAGTATACTTATATATGTGGATGCAACTTTGTCATAACATTGTCTCAAGAGACTGATTGTGCATGGGGCAGATTTTACTTCAAGTTCACAATTTTTTTTATTCGGCTGTTATTGCACTTTGGTTCATGCAAGAGTGAAGAATACTCTTGTCCCCATCGATTTCTTTTTTTTTTTTCACACTAGGAACCACACGTGAATAAAAAGGTAGTGATTTTAGCAAAAATATTTTTGCTGTTTCAGATACAGTAAAGATTTTGTGATGCTCTTTATGAATAGTTATCTAATAAGTAAAGTAATATAATTCTGTCATACAAAAATGTTAAAAGAAATTTTTTAGAGGAAATGCATATAGTTTTACAAATCTGCAATGATTGTAGGATTATCAGAAATTACAAGGGATTTTTTTTTTAATAAAAAGAAGGAAACATGAATATATTTCTTCATCCTCAACCAGTTTGATTGATGACTGATGATTTTTGTGTCGAATAGACTTGTTTATCAAGCTTAAAGAAGAGAGCTTTTGGAAAGCAGAGGAAGCCTTTTAGTCTTTTGCTTAGTTATTCTTTTTTGGAAGCCATTTGGTTTTTCTTTTCTAAAGAATTGGAACATTATGTTAAGAATTCAGATATGATTTGAGTTCTGAATTCCAAAATTAAATACTGATCATTGTTAATATTATTTTCTTTCCTTAGGCCAATGAAGAATTGGGTCCAAGAGTTACTGTGGATGGAAGTATTCTTAGAATCACAGATGCTGTAGTCAGTGACCGCGGTATGTACGTGTGCTCAGCGAGAAATGATGGTGGAACAGCTCAGGCAGCATCAATTGTTGAAGTAGAACGTTAGTATTTGAACTCTGTTGAGTGTTTTTGTGTAAGAACCAGGAATAACGTGGCAAGTCTACAGAACCCTGCAGAACCCTTATGTTTATTCTATATAACTGCAGTTTCATGGATGTAAATTAAAATATGTAGTATCATTTATAATTCACAAATATACTAGGATAGCTTTTTCTGCTGAAAGAGTCTTTGATGAAGGATTTAGCCTTTTCAACAAATTATATTAGCAGTGTGCAGTGTCTGCATTTTAAAAAGAAAGTGAGAGAGATACACATTTTTATTTGAAGTTTATTATTAAAATTATGCCTTCAGAATATCACTTATTAAAGCATCATACAGGCTGTTGAAAAAGCACCAGAGTTACTAATGCTAAGTAACATCTAAAAAGAAAAAAATTGTTTTTGAATGACTTAAGATTGAATTTTATATTTATAGGCCGAGAACCTCCTGTAATAGAAATATATCCAGAAGTAAAACAGACCATTGTTGTTGGAGCAAGTGCTCTCTTCCAGTGTCATTTGACAGCTGGTATACCTCCTCCCTCTGTACGATGGACACGTACTGATGGACGCCCTTTGAAACCTAATACTGAAGTTCTGAATGGTGGTGTTCTAAGGTAAGTTTGACATTTGTTATTAGGTACTAATTAGAATTCAGAGAAAGCATTAATGGTCAGAGTAGTGGTTGGATTTTAGTGTGTAGATGAAATATTTGTCTTTTTTATTTTGCAATGGCAGTACACATGGAATTTATTGTACTATTTTTGTGCCCATGATTCGGACATACATGTCTATAGGTATAGATATCCCTTTGAGAAGATGATTATAGATAAGGGTGGGAGGGTGTAAACTATTAAATAAAGTGGGAATTTTGTAAAGTGAAGATGCTGCATGATGTAATGTTGGCAGATTCTGTTCATGACATTTCTCAAGTTCTTATAATGAAAATATATTTGATTGAATCCTATATAGCTTTTGCCAGTATAATTATTGACATGCTTCTCATTTTTGTCTGCTTATTTTTTTAATAGATTCAATGAAGTGAAAGGAGATGAAGAAGGATCATATACTTGTACAGCGGAAAACGATGCTGGTAGTGTGAAGGCTGTAGCTATCCTAGAAATTCAATCTTTGCCATTCATTACAATCCAGCCCAGACCATCTCCATATCGAGTACGTGTAGGTCAACGTGTACGCTTGGAATGCTCTGCCCAAGGTGATCCAGCACCAACTGTATCATGGCAGAAACTACAGCACAATTTCCCAGCCAACATGTAAGTTTAAGTTCCATTCAGTTTTAGGTTCCAACAATCTTCTTGTTATGAGATATTTTCGAGGTATTAATTTCAAGAGTAAATATTTTCACCTCATATTACACTTCTTCGAAGATCCACTCTTATTGAAAACTATTTTAGTAACACTTGGATATGTGGTTTAAATTTAAAGTTTTGTTCAATAAAGTTATTTTTGCCCATGGGTTTGTGTGTGACTGTACAATTGCAGTGAAAGCATCAAGTCTCTTCAGACAGTATTTTCTCAAGGACAGTATCATTTATAGAGAATGGTAAACATTATTCAGCTCAAGATGAATAACTGTGTTATGTTTATTTGTAAATAGTATACAGGAATTTATAAAGTTTGAATTATTATGTTTTTATATATTTTTTTAGATGAAAAATAATAAAGTTACTGCATTGTATCTTGTGTTATTTTTTTATTTAATGGAACTTGACAGCTTTAGCAGCATTATATATAGTATACAAAAATGGTAAATTTTTTTTACAGTCCAAGTCAGTCCGCCTTACCAACTGTTGCTGTCTATGAAATTGCCAGTGCCACCAGAGCTGATGAAGGAACATACCAGTGTAGTGCTAGAAATGCTGCAGGTAAATAGTTTGTCTGTTCCTAAAAGAATTTCATTTTCAAATTATATATATATATAAGGAATTTCATAGAGACGGAAATTTGAACAAGGAAAAATGAGAGATTCAGTCAAAGGAAAAGAACACTGGTGAATCAATTGCCAAAGTCAGACTTAATGCTGAATTCAATACTGAGTGATAAATTGCATTAAGCTTGCTTCAGTCTGCTGGGGTTCAACAAATGATTCCACGTGCGTGGAAGGGACAGTGCTTTGGAGGAACACCTGGACACTTAGGTCTGAGTGGTGGCTGGAGTGCGTCTGAGGCCTTTGCTTCACTGCTTTCGTGTGCCTCATCTCCGAAGCTCTGCCCAGCAATGCTTTGGGCATTGGGTTGCTGGTATTGTCTGAAAGTAACAAAAGACTCGCCAGCACAAGTTACAGGTCACAGAAAAGTAGCTGTTGGGGGAAGGGTGTCTAGGTGCCAAACTAGTACGAGCATTTTCCTTTATGAATTCATCTCCCACCTTAAATGTCCATTGGCTGGCTATTTGGAAAACAACATCTCTCTCCCGCGCTACACCTCTTGTATGAAAATCTACCCTTGTCTTCCTATTGTTAAATGAAATTTAATATTAAGCTAAGATGAGAGAAGCTGAACAGCAATATTTATAATATATATATATATATATATATATATATATATATATATATATATATATATATATATACACATACATATATCCAACATGAACTAAGCAAATAAAAGTCATGTGCAAACATTTTCCCTACTGGCAGACAATGCAGTGAACCATCTGCTCATTCATATGCAAATGCCACCTTGCAAAATGAGAGCAAACTCTCATCTTTGCTTGGCAAGATACCGGTAGCATTGTTCTGTAACAAGGGCACTACCGAGTAACCTGTGTCTGTTCTCAGAAACCTGCAGGGAAGCAAAATTTTTCATGTTCCCTGAATGTTGATCTGCAGCTGAGGCAAGTCCTGTAGTCAGAGGAACCCCCACAAACAATCCTGAAGAGTGTTCTAGCCATCAATGCAGTGCAGGAGGGAGAATTCATAAAACTCCCACTAAGGTTATCCTGTTATCCTATTACCATGCTAGCACTTTTATGACTTGCACCAGGAGAGAAGGATGATCATGGTTAGCTGAAGGTGATGGCCCAGCATCATTGAAGAGGAAGAGCAGGTATCTGCTCCTGCAAGGCATCAGTTGGCCAAGGAAAACCTGCCAAAGCTGATCTGAATGTTCCTACCTGGACAGGAATCAATGCTAATACCTCCCTGAGTTTGCTGTGCCTACGAGCAAACCCAAGTATTTATCTACCACTGTGACAAGATATCCAACTTAAATCTTTTCACCCAACCTGTTAAAAGAAGGAAAGAGGATTCTCTCCCAAAGCAGAAATCCAAGAGATGCCCACTGACTAGGTAATACTCAGTGAAAACCTAACAAATGTCTAAGACAATATTCAAGTAGGAACCTTGAGACCATCTGTAGGGCTGTCTTGGGTTAGAAACAATTTCAAATTGACAGCCCCATATCATCAAACTTAGAGTTCTAGTAGACAAGAACTGTCTAGGCCTGAAGTTATTTTCTATGTTGGACTACCACACAAATTGTGCCATCACTCTAAAGAGTGGTTATCACATACTCCCTGATAGTCAGAGTTTGGAATTCTGCCACCAGTACCAGTTACCCTCTCACCCAAAAGGCTTTGAAAAACTTCAGAGAATGGTCCCTTTCTCCATTATCTCTCTAAATCCTGTCAGCAAGGCTAGAGATCTTGGAGAATCTGAACGTGAAGAAAGACAGTATCAGTGTCAGACAGTGAAGGGGAGTAGTTTTGAAAAGATTTATGGTGTTTGCCCCAAAGGTCTGAAGTTTTTAGAGCTCCTTTCCTGTCCCCATATACTGGCAAAGGCAAGACGAGTGACCCTGTAAATGTATCAGCCAAAAAAAGATGGGAAGTTAAAAAGTAACCTTCCCTACCCATCCTTTTTCCTTTGCTTCCTGCCTAACTGTAGCTGGAGGAGGAAAGTTCTTCTTCCCTTCCTGGACGAGAAAACGCTAGGATACTTCTCTGGATTTAAGGAAGTTAACTGCTTCCAAACCATGAACTCATGGTCTAGAAAAGTACCGAACAAGGTTTAATACCTATTGACAGATTCTTTAACAAGCAATTTGTGCTCAGTATTTGAGGAATGGTCCATGCCAAACTAGCATGGCATATGCAAGGGTCTAAAAATGTAACTGTTTAAGCAGCTTGGTTTTAAAACAATCAATATTAAATTCATATTCATACTTAGAAGATCATATCTTACAGAGCTTTGAACAGAAGTGGAAAACTGTAACTGTTTTCTTTTAAAAAGTCATTTGATGGTACATGTAAATACTGTATTTGATTCTAAAAACATTGCTGAATATTTGCAAACATAAAAAAACTCATACTTTCCAAGTGTGAATAGATAATGTTTTGTCTGTTGGATATTAAGCATCAAGAGGTCCACATCAGTCATCTTATCCTCTTAGCACCTTAACACACTTAGGTAAGGGCCTATGCTATTACACAGCTAGCTTAATTTAAACCAGCCACCAACCAGGTAATGTTTGCAGTATATACAAACTAGAAAAAGTTACCTAATGGAATGAAAAATAGTGTCTGTATGGATGACTTTGTTATACTTTTCACAGCATCATACCTGTGGTATGCCAACTAATTCACAATTTGGCTGTAACTGAATTTGATATGTGGGCTTGTTTAGTATGTGCTCTGATATTTTATTAAGAAAATAGAAGTCATCATGTTTTATAAAGATGTTATGTGGAAACAAAACTAAAATACAAAAAGAAAAATGAGGGGAAATGTGCCCACTAATGAAAGAGTAAAGTGCATGTGCTTGATACACACCAGAACTATTGCATAGCAGGTAAATGCAGAGATTCTGTAAATATTATGAGAAAATTATCATGCACAAGTACAAGTTTTGATGTTGATCACACTTGTTGCTATATGAAAAGTTCTAATACTGTATCAATAACAGGCTGTAGAAGTCAAATATAGTATATGGATGAGCATCATACTCTACATTAAAGAGCTTAGAATCTATTCAAAATGAAGGAACAAGCATCTGCACTAGTGCTTTTAACTCATCCCAAAATATATTGTTACAAGTTAAAAGTATAGAGCCTTTACTGTCTCTGCATAGTTACTCACTAACTTTGTGAAGTACGAAAAAAATGCAAGCAGTCAGTGCTCCAGCTTCTTGACAGTAAGCTTATTTAATTCAAACACTTGGTGGCATTGTAAGCACAGTAATTTTTACGGGAAAGGAAATGAAAACTATGTTAGAGTAACTTATGCAAACCATTTTCCCTGAGTGTAATTAAGCCATCTTGAATTTGAAGAAAGATATTAAAATGGCAGTACAGGTATTCTTTTAAAGTGACTTACCATAATAATTTTGAATTATTTTTGCATGCTCATAGTTGAGCATATCCTGTTTTTCAGATGTGTACATTGATTACATAAAACATGCTTTTCCTTCACTCTTACTGCTAGCCTAACTAACAATAATAATATTTTATACAGGAATATTGTTATTGTTAGTTAGGCTAGCAGTAAGGGTGAAGGAAAAGAGGGGTTTTATAAAAAAAAAATTATTTTCATCTTGTCTTTATACTATTAAACGAATTTGAATACCAAACACCTTGATTTTGCTTCTTTGTAAATTTGACTTTATTTTTTAATTTCTTTTTAATAAGGTACTAGTGAAGAAAGACTGCAGTTAATCATTGAGGAGGAAGATCACATTCAGCCACCTCCTTATTATGATAATTGGCCGACTCAGCCAGCTTACCCACAAAGACCTGAACAAGAATCACGTTATTCAGTTCCAAGGGGTGGCAGCTTTGAACTGAGATGTGCAGGAGGTAAGAAAAAGTGTAAAACCTGATGAAATAACGGGTAGGGCACCATATGCATTTCTACTGGTAACTGTGAGATTAAACAGTTATCTTGAAATGTATTTGATCAAAAGAGCTTTTGTGTATAACCCCATAGTTCTTAATTTAACATGAAAAAGTTTAACAAAAACTTCATTACAGTGCTGTATCTATGCTTGTATTTTAGTTGTATATTAATGCCAAGTATTTCTCAAGAAGTTTTTCAGTAGTCATTTTAATTAAATTTAGCATATAGCACTTTGCTTCAAGTTTGTGTGCTGTATGTAAACAACATACAGTATTAGATTCTGTGGCAGTAATATAAAAGAGCCTTTTATGTGGCATTTGCAAACAAATCTGTACTAAATAATGTCAACACTGTAGAGCCTGTGTGACTTTTTTCATTGCATGCCTGATATGGACAAAGCATTGAACTGAATTTAAAGCACTTAGTTCATTTACCTAAGTCCACATCTTTACACAAAGGTTAGAAAAATTTCTCTCATGAAGTATGTTTTTTTACTTGGCTCTCTTGTATAGATATAATACTGTACTTAATAAAGTATTGTTTTTAGAGTTCATGTGAACTTTGTTGTCATCTGTATTTATTTCAGTTTCGTTACATAAAATTTAACTTGAATTGTCTTTTAGGTTCTGACAGAGAAAGCACACAGATAGACTTCAAACGCACTGATGATGCACCACTACCAAGAGGTCACCGTATTCAGGGTGGTGTTTTATATTTGAATAATGTTGATGACTCTGCAGCTGGTGAATATGTTTGTATTGGTTCAGACAGAATCAGTGGAAGTATTCTCTTCACAATATACTCCTATATTCAGGTTTTGGGTAAGTAGACAGAAATATAGACTTTTGTGTATATGGTCTTTAATTTGTAAAGTGAAGCATTTTAGACCATGCTTATTGATACATTATGTTTCATTCTTACACATCAGTTTTCATTATACAATTTATGAAATATACAGCTTTATTTTGAAGACACTTGAACATTCCAGATATTGTGTTCTCACCAATGACAACACAAGAATCAGTCTTTTCATACAGAGTTATACTGTATGCTGAGAAAATTAAAACAAGTATTTCCTGATACTCATATTTCACCTTGCAGCCCTGATGTATAATTAAAAATGATTATCAAGATATATAATTGAAAATTATATGAGTTTGTTTATAAATATTGGTATGCTATAGTTAAAACTTCAAATTGCATCACTCACCTTTGAAAAATGTGAATTCTGTAACCATTATTTCAGATCTTCAGTGGGATTCTGCATAGTAAGATCAGTTTTATGATATCTTGTCATGTCTTATTTGTGTCTAGTCATTCTTCAGGAATTTTGGAAAACTTTTGTCATTATTCTTGGCACCTCCAGTTTTTTCACTATTTGTAAGGTTTGTTATACTCGATGTATTCAAATTACAGCCCAAGAACAACCCTAAAAGGGTTCAGAGGTCTGGTTAAACAAATCATTTATGACTAACTAACTTGTTTTTGCTTTAATAAATAGTGTTTCAGCTACATCTTTCTCTGTCTCTAAAGGTTCCTCTAAGAGATATGTTCACTTTATCTTCTTTATTTTTCTATTTATGGCTGATTAAAGCCCCCTACTCATTTTCCTCTGAATAATTTTGCTGTTCCCAAACTGTTACCATTTTCTTCTGAGCCATTTTTAGAAACTCAGTCATGTTCAGTTTTGTAATTTACTACTGCATTAGCAAGAGTCTGGATAATATCCCTCAATATGGCAGAAAAAATTGGTTTCATATAGATGTTTTGAGACCAGTTTTCTTTCTGTCTTTCTTTTTCATATTTGTTGATTCCATATAACAAAGGAGATAGTTTTTTCTATTTTTTTTTTTTCCTGTCCGGCAGTGGTGTGTCATGTATAAAATTCCCAGTATTTGTATTTATTTTGGGTTTAGTTTATTATTGTTCGCTCTATTAGGACATTTCAAGGTCTTAATTCTGCCCATCTTCTGCATACAAATGAAGGATGTACATGGTTTTTATCCATTCTGAAAAATAAGTTTTGCATACATAAAAAATGAGAGATGACATCAGTTAAATCTAACCTATTATTGTTTGACCCATCTCCTCTGTAAACTTGTTTCAGCACAGTGTGGACAGAGAAGGTAATCATTGTCGGGGGTTGCTGCTGGTTCGTTTGCATGTATTGGTAGATGGATGGCATATAGGTCTATGGTTGTTGTCAGTCAGGTTGTTAGCTGTCACCATGGGTGGCATTAAGGCTTCATGATGCAGAGGTCAACCCCTTTGAGCTAATAATAGGAGAGAGGGTATTTCCTCAGTGGTATTCATCAGAGGATAGAGTTGTTAAATATATAAGGCCTCAATGAAATTCAGTTGGCTATGGTTTAGGGTGACATCCAGGATTTCTACCAAGTGTAGAAGAGTAGGATGGTTAATGGTTCCTTGGTTTATTTAGATAGATAGCTGGTGGTTGTAGCATGAAGTGAGCCATCATTAGTTCAGCATTCAAAAGGATGGATAATATTCTGCTTCTTCAGAGTATTTGGAGGAGGGGTTGGATTATCTCTAGAATGAAGTCAGCCATGCATTAAGTCTTATTATAATTAAAACTAGAAGTGTTTTTGATCTGTGGATGTAGCAGGTACATTCACCTTGGTGCATTTTTGTATGGGCTCCTCTCCTCATGTCTCATTACATTGCAAGAGTGGAGGTCTTGTTTTATGAAAAAAGAACCGGGTGATAGTGGTGGGGTAGTTTTCTATCTAGGTAGTTCCAGCCATACCTTCAAGGCCAAATTAAAGTACCCAGACGAAGATTGGATCTCAGTAAACTTTCTGTATTTTTCCCATCCTTATCTTCATTGACTGTGGCAAAGGAAGGATCGTATTTTAACTGCACACTTGTTTTAATGAATTGCTGAGTTGAATAACATGATTCTTCCCCTATAGACTCAGGGTAACTATCATGGTCAAGCAATGGGGAATATTCATGTCAGTCCTAGCCCTCAGTGCTGTGTCTGATCTCTGTGGACTGACAAACCTTAAGGTACTGAGGGTGAAGTGCATTCCTGGGAAGTTCTTCCAGGAAAGTCATTAGTTTTGACACCAGCGTTTGTTCCCTATAGGTCACCTGGGTAGATGGGAGGCTGTCTTAGATAAACTTAACTCATATCATGAACTATACAAAATATATTCCATATAAAAATAATGAACAAACAGTAGCAGTGGACACTGCTATGGGACCCCTTACAAAAAAGTATAAAATCCAGTGTAAGTACTCTAGCATCTATCAACAGAATTACAAGGGCAGAAAAAGATGTTTTAGAACTAATCCAATACTCATCCATTTCAGTTACATTTTTGGACCAGATAACTGGGCTAGATTTCTTGTTCTCAGTTACCTCAGTTATGGAGAACAGGTCATTGAGTTTATGTAAAGCTCAGAAAATATGTCTCAGGCTGCAAAAATCAAATGAATATGTGATTGAGACAACCACGGAGTTCTGTCAACTGTTTTCAAAAATCATATTCAAGGAACAGTATATCTACCCCACTTTAAAGAGGAAGAATATTTACCAGGAAAATTATATTACTGGAATCACTGAGTAAAGATCCATTGACATTCGTGACGTAGAGATCCCCGGCAAAAATGTTAAATTCATTGGGCAAATTCCATCACACAGTAAAAACCCTTGGCTAGAATCAAAAGGTATGCCCATTTGTATCTGAATCACTGGGTTGCAAGTTAAAATTCAGATTTGAACTTGCTTTTAAGGAATGTTTTAGTTAAAAGGTATGTAATTCTTTAAAGTTTAGATCATACCAAAAAATAGACCTCCACCATCTGTATATGTATTGGAAGATTTCTTGGATCTTGCAAGATGTGTAGGTCCACACATCTTGGAAGATCCAAAAAGTGTTCCTATACATATACTTTACATACGGTACTGAATTAAAGCTATTAGGGTGACAAGGACAGGAATGACAGCACAAGAAACTAAACTGGAGTTGAGATTCTGAGAAATTCTTAGTAAAAAAAACAAGCAGAAGCAATATATTGACAGTGTCAATAATACAAATCAGTCTGCCAGACTTGAAATGCCACACATCATTAAACCTCATGGTATTCCCAAGGAAAAGATACAAGAAATTCAATTACCTTCATTCAGAAATAAAGTAAAATACTGTACTTGGCATGTTAGTTAAAAGATTTTATTTGTTAATCTGTTAATATGAAACTTGATGCTGAACAGATGCCTAAGTACAGGGAAGTGAACTATCCAGAGCCGTCATGCATTGTGCTTTCGGTGAGAAGCTGTACTAAGTTTAGATTCATGTCAAGTGACAGCAGCACCGTATATTAAGAGAATGTTATACAGGCAGTCCCCTGTTTACTACGGGTCCGGCTTATGACATTCCGAGGTTACAACGCTTTTCAAATATATTCATCAGAAATTATTTCCCAGTTTATGACGCATGTTCCGGGGTTATGACGCATCATACGCCGATCCGACAGAAGAAATATGGCTACAAAACGGCAGAATAATCAAAATTTGGAGTTTTTTTTTATGAAAACCCCAATAAAAATGCAGTTTCCATCGTTTTCAATACACCCAAAGCATTAAAATTAAGGTTGTCTTAGGTTTTTTGACGATTTTCGACGATTTTTCAGTTTACGACGATTAATGGTTTAAAACACGGCGTAAAAACGGAACCCCTGTCATAAACTGGGGACTGCGTGTAATTGTGTATGTTGAAAAGCAGCCTCTTTAAGTCATTTATATAAATTCCCTTTTACCTTTTATTGAGTGATTGGGAACAATAGGACCTGTATGTCCAAATGTGTCACTTATGCTGTTTATTAGTGTCAGTGACCTATGGTTTTGTTGTCAGTAACTGACAGCATCCAGTAAGTTAACACTGGATAACAGTTCTAACAATTAAATGATATACCAGAAGTTTTGTGGTCTTCATAAACATTTAGTATAATCCAGTTATACTTCATATTATAAATTGTTCTATTTTTTTTTAGAGCTGAGTTGGATTACTACTTTAAATGAAAAGTATGATTTTAGTTATTAGAGTAGTAATTTTGTTTGTTCTTACTCAATTATATGTACACTTTACTCATGGATTTTAAACATGCTAGGGAATCCTTTTTTCCTAAATATTAGAAAAAATGGGTGCTGAAATTTTTCTTGCCTTATGCTTATAATGAGGATATTAGCTCCAACATTCAGTTTCATTCCAAATTTCTATATGTGTTGGAGAATTTTTAGTAAAGGATGAAGTAACAGGAAATTTGTAAACTTTTGCTCTTATTCATGTTATTTATATTAGTAAATGTATTACCTGAATGATATGGGATATTGTTTTGCATAATTTAATAGATTTAATTAGGTTAATGTTATTTAATTATGTTTTTGGGGTGGATGGTGGAGATTTTTTCTTGAAGATTTAGTAGTTTTAGTCTTAATATTTTTATTTGAAGTGAAATACATTTATCTTATTTTTTTATTTCTGCTGCTGGATTATTAGGAGATCCTTGCACTCCTCGAGGTAATAACTTTGTGACCCATATGTTCATAGGATAGGCTTCAAATACAATGCAAAAAGCATGACGTATAACCATGTTTCTAGACATAGCAAGATCTAATATGTATTTTTAAAATTTGGTTGTTTATCTTAGAGTGTTTATAGTATATTTATGTGAGGCATTTTAATTTGTTTGAAGCTTTCAAAGACATTATTAATTAGTATTTTTCTAAATCAAAGCTTTATGAACAAATATTTTTGCTTTGTGTGACTGATATGCAAAAAAATTCTAGAGGGGAACATCCCAAATGTATGTTGAAGCTTTTTATAGTGGAAAAGCCATGCAATAGGTTTTGACCTGAGCTTATGGAGGTGATGTAGCTTAAGTTGCTGGTAACAATAAGTTGTAGGTTTTTTACTTCTTACAAGATTTTTTTAAGTTTAGTTAAATTCTGTGGCTGAGTTACTCATTAATATTTTTACTTACATGCATATTTTTCCATGGATTACAGCAAGAGGTAAGTATTTATTAGAAAATAGTTAGGATTTCCAATGATTGGAGAACATTTTGAAATAAAGAAACTCAACAAGTACTTAATTGAATGTCAGAAGTTGGACATTGTACCCTGAGATCATAAGGCTTTGGCACTTTGCACCAATCAGCCTCCGTGGGAAGCTGCATGGAAACACCTGAGACAGATCTTCCATCCTTACCTGCAGAATGATTTCAGAAAGTAGTGATCAACATCTGGTTTGAAACTTAGAGTGATCTTATGGACTGCCACACCCAAGATAACCTTCCTGTGTTTTTTTTTTTGGGGGGGGGAGGGGCAGGAAACCATTAGCTCATAAGAAAGCCTAGAACAATGGAGAAACAATCCTTTGGGACTTGAGATAGTGTTGCAGAGTTGAAGTCTGTCATCTGTTTATGGGCTTAAATATACTTTTGACATGAGATGGTCAACCTCCTATGCTGATACAGTTGTACATTTAAACCCGAGATTGGTTAGTAAAGGGGTGAATGGGGCCAGATAAGAAGATTAGATGAACACACACGCACACACACACACATACACACACACACTCTAGAACCCCGGTCTTCAACCATATCAGAACTCGACATAATCGGATTTCAGCATGAAGTTTCGAGTAAATTTTGCATTGTAGCTCAAACAAAAAACCAGAATCCGACTCATCAACCACATGATTTTTGTAAACAAAGTTTTTTGTGTTTCAGTCAGTCGGCGCTAATTGGCGTTGTTCCCACATGTCGGTTAAACCCCGCTCAGCTGTGCTTGGGGTGTTTTGATCAATTTCCTTAGCTTTTGTGGCTTTTTGTACTGTATTTTGATAAAAAAAACATGGGTACCAAGAAAGCCATTGCAGACAAGCAGAAAAGGAAAACGGTAAGAACCGCAGTTAAACCTAAAAAGAGAATACTGACAAATATGAAAGAGGTATTCTGTGACTGATTTAGCATCTCAGTTTAAGCTACTGAGATCCACCATAAGTACATTTTTAAAGCACAAAGAGGCAGTAAAAAGTGCCAGTGTTGCTAAGGTGGTTACGAGTTTGACAAAACAGAGGCCTCCCATAAAAAATGAAATAGAAAAATTTTTGTTAATATGGATAAACAAAAAACAGATTGCTGGTGATAGTGTTTCAGAGGCTATGATTTGTGCTGAGGCTCGAAGTTTGCATGCAGATCTTATGAAAAACAGAGCTGGATCAAGTAGTAGTACCGAGCATGATCAAAATAATTTTAATTCACTTGTGAATTTTAACGACAAGCAAGGCTATAAGATACATTTTATCATATCGATCTTGTAGAGGGTTGTTCTTTATTGTTACTAACATCATCATCTGTTTGCAGTTGTCCATTTATAAATCCAACATATCTGTGACTCTGTTTGTAAATCAACTCTAGTAAAAATATAATTGTTTATCACATCGTAATGTATATCGGGAAAAAAAATGATAGAAACTGTATCATGTAACACTAATCTACGAATCTCATTACTGGGAAGGCATTCATCCAAAACATATGGAAGAACTTTCACATGGAATGGCAACCAAATAACTGTTATAATTCATATTGTACCTAATGCTTCTTTACTGTAGTACTGTTACCTTTATTATTATTACCATGAATTATTACCAGTATTACTTCTGTCAACATAGAATGTAGAATTATTTGTATTGTAATGATTATTATCATCATCATTATTGGTATAATTATTGATTTAATTGTTGTTATTATTATTGGTGGTGGTGTTGTAACAACACCAATAATAATAATAATAATAATAATAGTGAAATCAATAATTACTGTATACTGTACCAGTGACAATAATAATCAATACAATACAGGTCAATACAATACATATATATATATATATATATATATATATATATATATATATATATATATATATATATATATATATATATATATATATATATATATATATATATATATATATATATATATATATGTATGTATGTATGTATATTAACCCTTAAATGCCAAGCCTCTATTTACAAAAAACGTCTCCCGTCTCTGCATGGCGTCGGGAGTTAGCGTAGCAGAAAAAAAGTTTTTTCAAAAAATCACAGCACGCTTAGTTTTTAAGATTAAGAGTTCATTTTTGGCTCCCTTTTTTGTCATTGCCTGTAGTTTAGTATGCAACCATCAGAAATGAAAAAAATATTATCATATATAAATACTGAAATATATGACCGCAAAAAAAATTTTCATATATTTTATACAAATCGCGCTGTGAGCAAAACGGTTAAAGCTAACGAATTATTTTTTTTCTTTGTATTGTACACTAAATTGCGATGATTTTGGTATATAACAAATTGTAAAACAATCAAAGCAACACAGAGAAAATATTATCACAATATGATGCATGAATCCGTAACGCGCGGACGTAAAAAAATGTTTTTTTTCAAAAATTCACCATAAATCGAAATATTGTGCTAGAGACTTCCCATTTGTTGAAAAGTGAAGCTAATTGGTTGAATATTACTAGACTGTAAGTGTTTTAGCTTACAATTGCAGTTTTCAACCATTTCAGTCTAGTTAAAGTTGACTGAAGGTCGAATTTTTTCTATTTATCGTAATTTATATGAAAATATTTCAAAACTGATAAAAGCTACAACCATGTGTTATTTTCTGTTGTATTCTACATGAAATTGCACATTTTATATATAAAAGTTTATGTAACGACTAATATAAAACGGTGCAAACATTACGACAACGTGATTGAAAGAATTTCTGAGATGTTCAGCGAGTTACCAGCATGGACGTAAGGAAAATGTTTTTTCAAAAAATTCACCATAAATCGAAATATTGTGCTAGAGACTTCCAATTTATTGCAAAATAAAGGTAAATGATTGAATATTACTAGACTGTAAGAGTTTTAGCTTACAATTGCGTTTTTCGACCATTTCGGTCAAGTTAAAGTTGACCGAAGGTTGAAATTTTGGCAGTTATCGTGATTTATGTGAAAATATTTCAAAAGTGATAAAAGCTACAACCATGAATTATTTTCTGTTGTATTCTACGTGAAATTGCGCACATTTTCATATATAAAAGTTTATGTAACGACTAATGTAAAACGATGCAAACATTACGACAACGTGGCGAAAGAATTTCTGAGATGTTTGGCGAGTTACAGCGCGCAGATGTAAGGAAAAAAGTTTTTTTTTTCAGAAATTCACCATAAATCGAAATATTGTGCTAGAGACTTCCAGTTTGTTGCAAAATGAAGGTACATGATTGAATATTACTAAAATGTAAGAGTTTTAGCTTATAATTGCGTTTTTTTACCATTTTGGTCGAATTAAAGTTGACTGAAGGTTGAAATTTTGGCAGTTATCGTGATTTATATGAAAATATTTCAAAACTGATAAAAGCTACAGCCATGAGTTATTTTCTGTTGTATTCTACGTGAAATTGCGCACATTTCCATATATAAAACTTTATGTAACGACTAATATAAAACGGTGCAAACATTACGACAACGTGACGAAAGAATTTCTGGCGCGGACGTAAGGAAAAAGTTTTTCAAAAATTCATCATAAATCGAAATATTGTGCTAGAGACTTCCAATTTGTTGCAAAATGAAGGTAAATGATTGAATATTACTAGAATGTAAGAGTTTTAGCTTACAATTGCGTTTTTTGACCATTTCGGTCGAGTCAAAGTTGACCAAAGGTTGAAATTTTGGCAGTTATCGAGATTTATATGAAAATATTTCCAAACTGATAAAAGCTACAACCATGGGTTGTATTTTGTTGTATTTTACATGAAATTGCGCACATTTTCATATATAAAACTTTGCGTAACGGCTAATATAAAACAGTGCAAAAATTACGACAAAATGACGAAAGAATTTCTGAAATTTTCGGCAGAGTTACCGTGCAGACGTGAGGAAAAAGTTTTTTTCAAAAATTCATCATAAATCGAAATATTGTGCTAGAGACTTCCAATTTGTTGCAAAATGAAGGTAAATGATTGAATATTACTAGAATGTAAGAGTTTTAGCTTACAATTGCGTTTTTCGACCATTTCGGTCGAGTCAAAGTTGACCAAAGGTTGAAATTTTTTTTAGTCGACGTACGGTACGTCCACTTGGCACCCAACAGACAATTTTAGTCGACGTATGATACGTCCAGTAGGCGTTTAAGGGTTAAATATACATGCACACACAGTAATACCCAGAACTTGTGTGGTTCAAGTTGCACGTATTCACAGACACACAAGCTTTTCATTGGAACCTAACTAATTGTCATACACGAGTTTTTCACAGACACGCGAACATTTGCGAATGCTGAGAAAAGTGTTTAATTTTTTATGTAATTTATAAGTTTTCAAGCTTTTATGTGTACAGTAAACCCCCGTATTCACGTTCTCACAATTCTCAAATTTCTCTATTGAACGTATATACACATTATTTGTGGAAAATTCGCAGTATTTTTCACTGATAAATATTCACTAATTACTGTATTTTCATATCATTTTCATGACTAAATGCAATTTTTGTGATAAAACTATTAAAATAATCCGGTATAACATTTTTAGAGGGTTTTTTTGTGTTTGAACTATCAAATAGGCAGTTCTAAGTGTTTTTAGAGGGGTTTTAAGTATCTGCAGATTTTAGGTATTCGCAGGGGCTGTGGTACGCATCCCCCTCGAATACGGAGTGTTTACTGTAAATTAAATAACATTAAATAATAAAAGTAATAATTTCTCTCTCTCTCTCTCTCTTTTACTGAGATGAGAGAATTTTTATGGTACATATATATGTTTATTTGTTTTGTATGATAAATTTTTTACCTAATAATAAGTACTAGTTTTCAAATATTAATAAAATTAATAAGATTGAATAATATAATAATGATAATAATGTTACTGTAATTACAAAATTCATATGTGATACATATTTTAAACAAACAAATATCTTTCCCTCATCTTTTGTAAGGAGCTTGAAGGAAAAGCTATCAGACATGTCGATTTAACATGTCAAGAAGGGGGAGTGTTACTGATTAGTGGGTCAAAGGTTTCTTACATAATTCTCTCTCTCTCTCTCTCTCTCTCTCTCTCTCTCTCTCTCTCTCTCTCTCTCTCTCTCTCTCTCTCTCTCTCGTAGTTAGTGCAACCTACATATTACCGTTTCTCTGTATGTCTTTAACTGTACAGTAGAAAATTTTAAATTGATCTAATTTTATCTGTACCATCTACAAACTTTATATACGCCGTTTTAAAATATAGAGACATAGAGCATTTCAGAACAAAGAGAAAGGGACAGAATAAAGAAGTTTTTAAACATGAGGTTGAGAAGACTTATAAAAATAGATCGGTGGAATGGGGAGAGATAGAAACAGTATACTGATCTTCACACTATCCTATATTTTTACGTCAACAATTTGCTGTATTTCTGTTTTTAAGGGTAATTTAATTTAAATGTTAGTTTAATACTGAATTTCCATCTGTTGATATCTAACATAAGAATAACATCTCTCTCTCTCTCTCTCTCTCTTCTCTCTCACTCTCATGTTATTCTCTCTGTCTCCATAATAATTCATAAATAATTTAACCTGATATTTCAAGTAAGGACAATCTCTCTCTCTCTCTCTCTCTCTCTCTCTCTCTCTCTCTCTCTCTCTCTCTCTCTCTCTCTCTCTCTCTCTCTCTCTCGTGTGTTATTCTGTCTCTGCAATAATTGATAAATAATTTCACTCTCTTAAGTAAGGACAACCCTTATCTCTCTCTCTCTCTCTCTCTCTCTCTCTCTCTCTCTCTCTCTCTCTCTCTCTCTCTCTCTCTCTCTCTCTCTCTCTCTCAATCTTAATCTCATTCATAATGCTCACACATTTTTACAACTTTTTATTTCTCTGCATGTCTTTACCTGTACAGTAGATAGTTTAAATTTATCTCATTTTACCTGTACCATCTACGAAGTGTAAATGCATTGGTGTGGCAAATACGTTCTAAAACATAGAGACATAATAACTAAGAGTTTTATTAGTCCAAATAAAAAACACTGTTTGTTCATGAAAAAGCATTTCAGAACAAAGAGAAAGAGACATAGAATAAAGAAGTTATTAAAAAGAGATTGAGAAGACTTCTAAAAATAGATCGTTCAGAAGGGGAGAGAGGCAGAAATTCTCTTCCAACTATCTATTTTTATGTCAACCATTTATTTCTTTGTTTAAGGGTAATGTATTAAGGGGAGCGCACTCTTCGATTGTTGATGAATATTTTTGAAATTTAAAAAAAATGGTTAAATGGCCGTAAGACATGAGCAACACCTTCGTTATCACGTGACCAAAGCATTTTTTCGAGATATTAAAATTGATGGGGTTTTGGGCCTCCGCCCCCCCACACGGTGAGGTAGGGCTGACGTTTGGCTCATAATGACTATTGTAATTTTTTCCTTTATTCGCCTAATTTATTAATTATTTTGATTTTTATATCACCTTATCTCCTACGTCTGGCAGCGTCTGGCAACAACAATGGCTTGTTCCTTGGTGAATGCGTGGTAGGAGACAGGGTTGCCCCCAAATGTTGAAAGCGGGTGGTGGGCAACTTTTACTCTGAGCAATTTTTTCTCTATTTGCGGTGTTTTTTGCCGTTTTTTTTTTTTTACATCCAGTAACTCTAAATACAATCTATATACTTTCGCCTTCAAAAATACACTCACAGTTGATGAAATGAATAAAGGATGATGAAAAGAGAGTATATGATGACAAGTTCATTATATCAAATCTCAGTTAGATAAAATAGTGTCGGGTATTAGTTGCAAGGTAGGAAATTGCTGGGGTAAAGTTCAGGTCGAAATCTCTGCCAATAGATGGGATACTGATATTTTAATGAAGTGCCAATCGTGTAGGTTTACAGTTAGTGGCCCAGCAAAGTGAATTAACGATGGAAAATCTCAGCACCATCAATTGAGTGAGATAAATATTGAGGAAAAATTGAACACAACTTTGGCTATGAGAAATTCAACTTACTAACACATCTGTTTGGCCCAAGTGAAAGTATAGAAGAAGTTCTTCATTCGAGAGACAAAAAGGCTTGAAAATCAAACTCCAAAGACCAAAAAGACCAAACAAGTGAAAAAAACGACTGAAAATGAGTCAAGAATATCAGCCTGGTAGCTACTAAACTTTTAGTTTCTTAGTTTCAAACCAGGCAACAATGAGTTAGGTGGTACTTGATGATACCCTCGCCTCGAGCGAATAATACCCCTTTTTATAAGGGCGGGGGTGACCTGGAGCCAGAAATCAACCAAAATAATGCTCTGAGATAAGTTTTTTCCACGAGTGCCAAAAAAAAAAAAACACTTGTTGATCTTTACGGTCTTTTTCTCAGTTTTCACTTTTTTGCACTTCAAACGCGAACTACTTTTTTATTTTTTGGTCAGTTTTAAAGTTAAATATACCAATGGAAAGAGGAAAGAAAGACAAATATTTGTTTGGGTCTAGATTTTTTCTTAGGTTGACGAGGAACCCGTGATAATCAAATTATACAAATTTGGGGGGGGGAAATCCCCCCTCGCCCCCACCAAAAAAAAAAGGAAAAGTAGAAAAACTCTTCCCATTATTTTTTTTTTCACACTGTGATATACTTTCTGTGTATGAAGCGGCATTGCAATAGCTCTAAAAATGAGGGAGGTGAATCAGTTTTAATTTTTTTTTTTTTATTTTTTTAATAAAATCCAAAATAATCATCCGATCACTCAATTTTTTTCTGGAACATCACCTTATATATATGTATAACATATAAAAATTTCGTAAAAATCGGGGCATTATTTCTGTAAGCGTGCACTCCCCTTAAGCTAACTTTTAAATGAAATTACAGTAACTTTAATTTCATTTAAAAGTTAGCTTAATAATTTGGGAGCATGATTATGGTCATATTTAGTGTTTAAACTTTAGAAATAAGAATTTATTAGCATTTTTAGGGACTGTGCCAAACTTAGGCGAAAGTTCGCCTTGCGCTAGGGTTTCTGGAACCTAACCTCGTGTAAGTTCAAGGTATGACTGTATACACACACAAACACACACACACACACACACACATATATATATATATATATATATATATATATATATATATATATATATATATATATATATATATACTGTATATATATTATATATATATATAGAATGGCATCCCCTGTTATGGACAAAGCAAAGGGTAAGTTAATGTTGATGTATTCTTGTTAGGTGAATTTTTAGTAAATAGTTGGTTGTTGCAACAGAATGTAATTCATCTTTGTTGTTTGCTCATCTTGTAGATGTTATAATGAAAAACTGATAGAAGAGAGTGTTAAGACTGGAATAACAATAGAAACCTGGCAGACTAGGTTTTCTCATGTTGCTGGTTTAATCAGCAAAACATAAGGTTTACAAAAATTGCTAAATAGACTGCATCATATATGTGCCGTAGATAGGTAGGACTCAAAATAAATCGTAGGGAAGCAGAAATAATTAGGACAGAATATGCACAAAGGGATTAAATAGCATTAGATGGAGAAAGAATTAATGTGAGTGAATCTTTGAAATATTTAGGAACAATGGTATACAATACAGGGTCTCTGCATTTTAAAATTAGGAGTCAAATGGCAGGACGTTTAGAAATGATTCTGTAAGGGGTATTATTTAAGTTCCATTAATAGAATAGGTAATGATGAGAAGGAGATGGAAAATGTTCAGACATGTACTTTGTACAATCTTAAGCAGAATAGTAAATAATAATGTCTTGTGGGCACCAGGGGAGTAGGAAGACTCTAACCATCTTGGGTTAGAACTATGAGATTGAAGACTGGTGATAAGTGCAGATAAAGCACAGGAAAGACACATGTGGCAGAAATTCAAACCCTTTGTTTCACATAGCATTGGAGGTGATTATTCATATATATATATATATATATATATATATATATATATATATATATATATATATATATATATATATATATCACACACTCGTCCCTGACATCCCTACCAGTAGCCAAGGTGAGAATTGCAGTAAAAAACAAATTATGACCAAATGGGGTTACCTTGAACAATGCAAAGTTCAGAAGTTTGGTAATAGCAAACAGCAATTGCTTGAAGCTCAGCCCACTGTAAATGTAAAGAATACAGCTTGTATAAATGAGGTGACCATTTCTTATGACATTTTTATGAACGGGTGAGCTTCTGTTGGTACTGTGGAAAAGATTTTTATGTTACTGGTATCTTGAGATTTTATTGCAGACTATGCTTCATGAGTTAAACATGCAAAAAAGATGATGAACCTTTGATGACCAGAATAAGTTTTGCTCACAGAGTATGATATGTGGATTTGCTCCTTCAGGAAACTATCAGACAAGTGCCTTGCTTGGCCCGCAGAATGTTAGTTGGTGTAGAGATCCTTGGATGCCCTGTCTACTTGTGAAATGCATTAAAATCCAATGCATTCATGAATCCTTTCTATTCTTAGCAATTTGTATGCAGTCAGGAAGTCGATTTTCTTCCTGAGAAACTTTGCAAAATTTACTAAGATCGTTCCTCTTGTTGTATAAACTGTTTTTACAAAAACAAAGGAAACCAGAAAATACAAAGACATTGTTTAACTTTTGGTGTAACTATGCATGACATACAGTAGTGTGAATGTGAAGTATTTATCAAAATTTGTTATAGTTTTGTAGTTAAGGGAGATTCCCCCCCATAACTGAAGTGATAAGTACATTGTTACAATAAATTTTTTTGAAGAGTTCCATCAAGTGCACCTTTTCCCCACTGGTACTAGGCTAAAGTAGTCTCGGTAACCTAGAAACCCTAATCCAAGTAATATTTTTGCACATATACCTATGGTCAGGCTGTTCCAACTGCAGAATAAAAAAGCATAACCTATACAACTTCATTCAAACTACTTTTCCATAATTTTTCAGTCAGTTGCATTAATATGTGATGCAAAACAGGCATAAACTTGTCAGATTTCACATAGGTCTTTAGTGGTGAGAAAAAAAACATTCTCAATAAAATTTGTTCACAGGTCATTGATCATTTGTGGTACAAATGATATAGCAATATTCCAGTAAATAATGATTTTCAGCCCAAAATCCAGCCATCCCCCTTAAAACTCGTAGCCATAGTAATTAATATAGAACTGAACTTTTTGTCTTGGATTTGGGTAATGTTGCTAATAATTTTTGGGAAAATGTGGTTTTTTGGAAATGCTGGAGTGCAGGAGAAAATAAGGTACAAACAGATCTAAACAGTGTGAGCTGACAACCAAACAGTGAGGAAGGAGGTTAGTTCGGGTCAGTGGTTCCAAAGAGTCAAGCCAGATAGTGCAAGGTGCCCTCAGTTTATACAGTTTCGTAGGTGCCTCATGCTGTCCTAATGGGAATCTCTAGACTGAATGTTATGGTCAATGATTTGGATGTATAAAAACAGTGGTGCCAGTGACTTTGTCTAAAATGGGTGCATACCTCAATCTGAATGTTTCTGTAGTGGAGGCTGATGCGCTTTGCCATTGAATTTAGTGTACAAGCAGGACAGCTGACAAAGTATGATCATATCTGTTCTAAATTAGTAGTAGTGTATTGTTACTTAATGTATTCTTTAATATTTTCCTGGTGTTATTTGTTCGATCAAAAGAAATTATTCATAACTAGGCACTGATTATAGCTTTACCTTTGTTGTGTATCAGTATTTTATTAGTAAATGATTGTGTGTTTAGCATGCATTTACAAATCTTGAACCTTTACAGCCCCTCCACGAATCACTTTGGATCCAAGACGTCAGGTTGTGCGACCAGGAGATCACACTCGTATCCATTGTTCAGCTACTGGTGATCAGCCTATTACCATCAACTGGTCAAAACAAGGAGGATACATGCCCCCATCAGTAATAATAAATGGTGGTGAGATGATGGTAAGTGTGATTATTATTATTATTATTATTATTATTATTATTATTATTATTATTATTATTATTATTATTATTATTATTATTATCAAGCTAATAAATGTAAAGATGTTTTGGACTCACTTTTATTCCAACAACATTCGGACTCCTTGTTGATTCATTTTCGAACTGAAAAGGAAATGTAAATTTACATACTGAACCATAAGTTTTTGGAAATGTTTCTAGTTTATATGATCCACCATTAAATATCTCACCTTTAAAGCTATCCATGTCCATTGGTTTGGAAAAAGTAAGTTGTCTTTCAGTTTAGAAGATTTCAAAGTCTTATCGAAAGCATAACCTTTCAAAGAGCTGAGGGTGGTATGACAAATTGTGATATACGTATACAGTATATGACTGACTGACTGTTGCATACCTTGGTCACATATTTGCACTACTTCATTGCTCAATCAAACATTCAAGCCTACTCTCTGCTATATCACTTGACAGATGTTAAATAATTCCAACCAACTTAGGCAGTCTGAAATATCTTTAAAAAAACAGATCACGTTAAACCTCTTGATCCCAAGAAGAAGTTGAATGAAATGCTGGTGGCTCTTTTAGTAAGATATGTCCCTAGAAAGGTTGTCAGATTTAGGACAAATGACCAGCCATGGTTTGATGATACATTTGGATGAGCCTACCATGACAGACCAGATTTAATGCATGGAGACAAAATCATTTGAATGAAAATTACACCATTTTTGTTGAGTCTCACCGTGCTGCGAATAGAACTTACCATACAGCCGAGAAAAATTACAGTAATTCCTTGAAGAGGAAACTTGAAGGAATTACTCAACCTCATCTGTGGTGGACCAAATTGGCATCATTTGACTTTGGATCAGGTTCATCTTCCATTCCACCTCTACTAACAGATGATGGATTGGTTACTGGCCCTAAGGAAAAGGATGAACTGCTTCATCGAGCTTTTGAAGCTAAGCAGTCAGCTGAGGATGTCCCTCTCCCTGATACTTGTCATCCTGAACCTATTCTTACAAAATTTGCATTTCTCTCCAGGGATGTTAAGAAAATTCTGGATAATCTTGATAGCTGAGGTGGAGAAGATCCTGATGATTTTTTCCCTTTGTGTTTTAAAAAAGTTTCTAGTGTGTTGTCTCCCAAGATTACTAGATTCTAGAGATTTTTTGTCGATGTAGTCTCTTTGTGGATGATTGCAAGTTTAGTAATACAGTGCTTTTTCCAAAAAGTGGCATATCTGCAGACTGCAATCACTACAGGCCAATCTCTGTTCTCCCTGTGTTCTCCAGAGTTGCTGAAAAACTTATTTTTAAGCCACTATATAAGTATGTGGAATCTAAAGGATTGTTAGCTGATAGTCAATCTGCACAAGGAAGCAGTTAGGTACCTGCGATGCTCTTTTAGACTTGACATGCCATTTGCAAGGGAACCCTGATAAGGGTTTTGAGTACAAAGTAATTCAAATAGATTTTAGTGCTGCATTCGATTTAGTAAATCACATGGCTCTTATTTATAAACTTCAGAATCTTGGAGTTGGCGGATATGTTTTAGGATTACTTCAAGATTTCCTAGAGGTAGGCAGCAGCGAGTTGCTGTGGAAGGGATCTTCAGTGAACCAAGGCCTATTGTGTCTGGAGTTCCACAGGGCAGTGTTTTAGGTCATTTGTACTGCCTTTACTGGGATACTGTTCTCCAGTGTGGGTGTCGGCTTCTACCAGAGATTTATCTCTTTTAGATAGAGTGGTTCTGGGTGGTAGGTTTCTGTTTCCTAATCGTAGCTGTTTCCTAATAGTAGCAGTTATGACATGGGCCATTGATGGGTGATCTCTTGTTTGTCAATTTTTCTTAAGTTGTATTTCAACAGAGATCTTTCACATTCACAATTGATCCCTGATCCCCTTTATCTGTTGAGAGCGAATACTATTAATTTCAGCCATATGTACAGTTCCAGGTAATTCAAGTTTCATGTAATGGGATTATTAAATTATCCTTATAAAAACAAAAAAAATATGTAAAAATGTACAGGCTACCGGCATAGGGAAAAGACATGTCTCTTGGCCTCAAGGGGTGTCATTACTTGAATTAATAGCAGAGAGGCATTGCACAGCCATACACTGTAAACATTTACCCAGGAAATTCAGTTTAAAATGGTCTTTGTTAATCCTTTATGTAAGTATTTCAAATATACTGTATTTGTAAATAAGTTTTTCCATTGTCTGAAATAAGTGAACTAATGTTGAAGTTTTTCTTGCAGTTCCGTGGTATTTCAACTTCAGATGCTGGTCAGTATATTTGTGAAGCTGTCAACAGTGCAGGAAGTTCAGAAGCTGTTGCAGAAGTTGTAGTTAATGGTATGTTTGGTTTTCTTTTGTAGCTTTACTAGAAGTTTGCCTCCTGCATAAGGGTTTTCATGAATAAATGTAAACTGACCATGATTAATATTCACCAGTGTTATATTAACTAGGAAGTAGTAGTATACTTTGCTTATTTAATCATATTATAACTCTCTCTCTCTCTCTCTCTCTCTCTCTCTCTCTCTCTCTCTCTCTCTCTCTCTCTCTCTCTCTCTCTCTCTCTCTCTCTCTCTCTCTCTCTCTCTCTCTGCTATGATACTGATACTGAATTCAAACTAAACTAATTAATCCTTTTTCATGCTGCTAAAGGTACACTTCCTCCTGTAAGAGAGGAGGATCTTGAAAGGCTTTTATTAGTAACAGGTTAATGTTTCTCTATTCTGTATGCTTGCTAAAACATTCTGCATGTGTGTTAGCTATAACTGAGTTCTCTTCTAACATCTACTAAAAGTGCATAATGTAATGGGTAAGTAAGTAGCTAGACCATTTTAATTACACTTTTTTTTTTACTCAGTTCCATGTGTAAGTAATCTAAAATTCTTTTTAATTAAAAACAATCAGCAACAGATGATGGAGAAAGGCTGGTAATAACATCTGTAAGTTTACCTCAGCTGAAAACTGAAAATGAAAATCAACCTGAAGTGAATGCAAATGAAGATAAAGATGGCATATTTTTTTATCAACTTGGAGATGAAGACAGCATTGATGCATCATCTGCTCCTAGTGATGGTTACTTTTTAAGCATGCCTGAAGAAGTTGTGTGCCATTTTGTTTGTCATAATGCCACAAACTGCATAACTGCTACACAATTATGTGATGGGATAGCAGATTGCCTCGATGGGTCAGATGAATGGAATTGCCTAGCTGATGGCCTTCTGAAAAGTTAGTAGATATATGATAAGGATGTTGACCTATTGGGATTGTGCAATAATGTAAGGTTGGACATTGCTTTTGCTTTTTGGAGTGGAAATTGCTCTTCGGGTAATGCTCCTTAGAAGAGTCTTTTTTATATTGATTTTGTTGTGGAAGTGAACTTGGTATTTGGCTTTTTTTAAAGTTAGGCTTCTTTTACATTTCCTGCAAATAAGTGAGTGCTTAAAAATATTAGTATGGTATTCTTCTTTCTAAATGGAACAGTGATGTAATGAGACTTGACAGGATTTATTTAGAATTAACCTCCTCTTAAAAAACAGATACTCATTCATCACTTTCAGTAGTCATGTATTTTTATAAAGAAGAAAGCAATCATTTATTGCATTATTTCTGTAAATAGTGAATTACTGTACCAAGTCACACCTCATATTATTTACAATTGGGAGGCCCTTACAGTGCATACTCAGGCCTGCATATGGGACCAATACTACAGGTTGACCATCACTAATCCGGCATCATTGGGACCTAGAGGGTGCCGGATTAGCCATTTATTAGGCTAGAATACATGAAACCCACTAGCTAAGCACCTCATCTTAGAATTAAAATATCCCATAAATCAGTACAAGTGGGTTAATAAAGAAAAGACAATTATCAAATACAGGTAGTGCTCGAGTTATGATAATTCGATTTACGATATTTCGAGTTTACGATGGGGTTAGCAATTAATACCGGTACGAAAATATTTAGGAAATATTTTTAGATTTCGCGCAGGCGCAGGCAGCAAGCACAATCAGGCAGCGAGAGAGACCAGCTTACAATAGAAAAACTTCTTTTCCTCCGTCTCTTTATTCCATCTTCTAGTTAAAAAAGTAAAAGAGAATGATAAAAGTATTGTTAGTAACGTTATACTCTTGCGTAAATGCGTACAGCCATAAGCAACCGAATGGGAAACTGTTTTGCTAATAATCGTATCGGATAAAAACTGTTTTGCTTGTATTTCAACCATCGTATGGTAATACACAATTACTGTACTTATGTTACAAATGACGTTAAGTACTGTACAATAGGACTGATATATTTTTTACACTATACCCTTATTCGCTTTGGAGAAAAGATCGGCAGGGAAATATACTGCTACAGTAACTTTAAGCTGCATGTTGTAGCTGAAGCTGAGAAAACAATGTTCAAGCTGCTAATGACTATAAATTATCGTGCATCGGCAACATGGATGAAACTCTACCGTAAATAAAACTGGAGAGAATGTATTTTAATCAAAACTACTGGGCATGAAAGAATACAAATTACTACTGTTTTCACGCCGATAAAAGATAAATACGTAAACCTCGTATTATGATGAAATCAAGAGAAAATAGCGAACGGAATCTCGATTTTTTTTATGCAAAACAAACATGCCCCCAAAACGGCCAGCCGCGATTCCCACGAACGTCATATTAACGAAAAAAATAGCTAGATTAATTTCACGACGAGACGTATTTAAGTTATATTTCGACTTAAAAACACTTCGTATAACGAAAAATATCCGTGTCCAAATAAATAAAGTATCCATATTCATTTACGCTAACTAGAAGCAAGAAAAGCTCTTTGAACTTTGTTAAATGCTGCAAAATAAACACCGCGATAGCGATTCCAAAAACAAAACATTGATCGCAATTTATAATACAAAAGCAACATGAGAATATACGCAATTGGAAACAATGTAGTAAAGCATAACTTTTTAAAAGATCCATGAAAAAGATGCACATTTGTTATGTAGAAGTTTGTATAACACTGTTAATATGTGAATAGAGTTCAGTATAATGTAGGCTAGGCTACCAGTTTGTTGATGCAGCACAATGCGCCACCAAATCGAAGCGGCCGGTGAGCGAGTTAGTGCAGCGACCCGGGAAATTTGAAAATTAGTGCGGGAACATTAGAAATTACTCTAGTTGAAATTTGTGCCGGATTACTGATTGTTCCGGACTACTGATTGCCAGATTAGTGATGGTCAACCTGTAGTTGCTTTCTGTGTGACTGCCATGTTGAGTCAACTTTGTTGCTCATTCCTTGGGTGCCATTATCTAGTTGTTTACACGGTGCCTTCATTTTTTTTTTTTACTAATCATTCCGTCATGCATATCATCTTTTGTATGTATATTTTCATGGTTGTGCTTTGTTTTAACATAAGTTTGGTAAATTTTTGTAAGTTCATGCTTTGTAGCTGGTGTCCAGCACCTTCTCTTGTGAGTTACTGTGAGATTGTTTTCATTCTGACTTGTTATTGTTGTATTTTTCTGCTCACAGTGTTGCATAATTTTCAGTGAGTAATGCTTATGATGTTCCTTTTGGTTATTCAGTGTTAAATCTTTTTGAATTTATGTTTTTTGGGCACAGTAACATGTTACCTTGTTTTTGGCTTTAACATGTGATTTTGTGTGTGTGTTTTTTTTTTTTTTTTTTAGTGATTTGTGCATTGTTACTTAATTTTTCTAGTAACAGTGGATTGTGGTTAAACCAGTGAGAGGAGGATAGTGTTTTTGTTTATTTACCAGAGTTTGTTGTGACTGTGGTGTGCTCCATAACATGTCTCAGTATCAGAGTATGCTTAGACAGGAGTGCAGCTCATTTATATCACTGGACAACGACCCTCATTTTCCGTGTTCTTTGTGCTGTGAGCAACAGTATTTTCAGCTGACAGGTTAAGGTGAGTGGTTGATGGATCAGCAAATATGCATTGCCCAGGAGGGTTCTTATAAGTGACCCCAAAGTCTTCTGCTGACATATCTTCAGACTCCTATGTTTCCTGGTATACATCCATGTCTTACTTTTCCAGTGCAGTCAGTTAAGGAGCAAATTACTTGAGATGATGTCTCCTTTCTTGCCATGCATCCTCCTTCAGTGAACTTTTAGGGTCATTGTCTTGGTGAAGGAAAGAATGTGGAAGTAGGGTCTCCTTTTTAAGTTGCTAATATGACTGCTTATGATGATGCCCCTGCTGGCAGGAATTGTACTTCCCCAACACACCTGATATTTGCTCTATCCACCTTCTAAACCTTTGACAGGATATGCCATCCATGTACTGTACTCCTCATCCTCATCATCTTTATCTTTATGTCTTTATATGCAATTAAAGGATACATAGTGCCTCTTAGTTTTGTGTTCTCCCCTCATGGTCTTGCTTTGATTGCCAGCTATGACACCTAAAACTTCATTAATCATTTTTTCTGTTCCAAGGACCTCTTTGAAGCATCCTAGGTAGCATTAAGCCCTGATGTTAAGGAGCTTGGTATGGCCCCCTATGAACCCATAGCTTTGCCACTTTAGGAAGCCCTGTGCACTTGGAAATGTGATCCACTCTACTAACTGATTATCCATTGGACCTTTCCTTTGCCTTGGATTTTGTCTCCAGAGCACCATCTCCTTGTGGTTTGAACATAATGGCTGCTCCTTTTGCTATCCCTGATGTTTTTACTGCTATTTCTCCTGGCCAGGATCTTCTTTTTCTCATCAGGATGATTAGAGTTTATCTGTGATAAACATAGTAATGCCACTCTCATTTTTCAAGATTCTTCATACAAGTCCTCTGGGACTGTCAGTAGATCACAAGATCCTACTCAGATGTGTCAGATATTGATTTTTTGCGATTCCTTGCCCCTGACTTTAAAACGTAATTCGGGGCTTGTTGCCATTTTTGGAACAGGAACTTGGAGAAGACACTACCTTCACTAGGTTCTGTTGGAGAGATGTAACTCATAAACATTTGGATGCATTCTCATTTGGGGTAGGTGTCACAGTGGGTTATGTGTAGCCAGTGGAGAGAAAACGTGTGCCTTCATCTTCATCCATATTATACCTCTCATGGATTTTCATCTGTCTGGCATTCTTGAGGCATGCCTATCCATGTAACCTCCTTGACATTCTGTGCCTCTTGTGTTGCTGGTGAGTTTTCCATCATTTACTTGTGCCCTATACTTACTTCAGATGCCCTGTACTTCCTTCAGATTCCCTGTATTTACTTCAGCATTGTTAATGCTAATCACATTTACAACTGGAATTCATGAGGTTTAACTGCTGACCTTTATTGTCATTGGTCCTCCATTACTTCTGTGATTATATGGCTATGCCAGTGGGGTGGTAGCTTCATCCTCCTCCTCCTCCTCCTCCTCCTCCTCCTCCTACTTAAATTACCATTCAGCCAATATGTACCACCTCATTAATGTTGGAGCTTGTGCCCGCTTTCATTACACACATTCTAGCTTTTAATCTCTTGGCTCATAGAGAAATTAATGTGGACATCAGTGCACTGTACTGGTCATGTGCAGTTGGGGTATGTCAGTCTTGACTGATATGATTGGGTGTTAACTGATGTTTCCTCATACACAGAAATAAGAAAATACATGATTATTATTATTCTTTCCATGTATACTCCCATCTGTTACATTGTTAGTGAGAATTATGCATGCTTTATTACTGTTTGGTTTGAAAAAGGCATAAGATACAGATTTTATTGGGATATGATATAATTACTTTAAAATACTCTGCCATTAAATTGATTATTCCATTCAATACAATTTAATGTGTCCAATTTTAATCCAAAGATGCATCTCTCTCTCTCTCTCTCTCTCTCTCTCTCTCTCTCTCTCTCTCTCTCTCTCTCTCTCTCTCTCTCTCTCTCTCTCTCTCTCTCTCTCTCTCTCTCTCTCTCTCTCTCTCTCTCTCTCTCTCTCTCTCTCTCTCTCTCTCTCTCTCTCTCTCTCTCTCTCTCTCTCTCTCTCTCTCTCTCTCTTTGTTTTAGCTAGTTTGCCTAAACTGATAATTAATTTGTACCCAATTTTTTTAATGATGCCCTGACAAAATGGTAAGCAGAACTGTTTCTAAAAGAGAGTTACTGTATTAGGGTCCAGATATTCCCTCTAGTGACCGAAATCTCTAAGAAAGAAAAAATAACATATATCATACTTCCCTACTCTGCAGAAAAAGTTAACAGTTCTAAAATGATAGCCAGACATTGGATCCCTGTGCATGTAGACAGGAACTAAAGATGCCAATAAAGCACCCAAAGTGGCAGCTACTATAATCAGATCAAGAACAGTTGTTCCCATGAGTGACTGTTCATCATCCCTTAAACCCTGCATCTTTAATAAATGGCAGATTTTATGGCATCGTGAATCTGATTATGATAAATTAAATCAAGACTCCTCATTGGATTAAGACACTCTTCAGAACAAAAGGAGCACTATGGAAAAGTAAGTCTCCCATCTAATTGGTCGCATTCATTTGACCCAAGACATTAATTTAATGTATAGCCCATATGACCCATTCCCTGTATACAGAGAATGAAAGTCAACCCTGATAGTTAAATACATTTTATTTAGATGTGTAAACTTTAACCAACACAGAATATCAGGATTTGAGAACAGGTCATTTAAGGAAATATTGTCAAAATATCCATCACTTTTGACTTACACAATTATCAGACTTTGTAATAATTGCAATTTATTACATGAAATTTATTTTATAGTATTAAACTGGCCAGTCTTATAATAGTCAAGTGTTTTGATCAGTGATCTGGTTAAAGTATATTAGTCAGTGCCTTACTCACCAATTGACTATAGCTGACCAAATGAATTGTGTGTCCTTTGTATAGGAGGAAAATGGGGAGGGATGTAGAGGAACTTTACAAAGGCAGTTTAGGACTCAAGTTATCAGTTTGGTTGACAATATCTAGGAGAGTAATTACACCATAAAAAAATAAATAGAATACTGAAGATGGAATGGAACTTGAGGAAAGACGAGTTTATTTTTACTAGAACTTATCCTCAAAATTAGGATGGAATGTACCTGAAGGAGAGCCATGAGTTTATTTGTACTGGAATTCATACTCATAATTAATGTGAACTACACTAAATATACAGTGGAGGTACATTGGACTTGTATCCTAAAGTAATATAATTTAATAGCACTTACATCAGCCATGTTGAGATCACAGCCAAAGTTCATACAGGACACAGTAAAAATTACTCAGAAAATTAGGATAAAAGATTTGAATTTGGTAAAATTTTAGAAAATTATATAAAAAAAGTTTAAAAATGATCTAGATAAAATTACCTATGCTGATGGCCTATATATTTCAAGGGAGTCTTACATATTACCTTTGGACTCTTCATTGACTGTGTTACCGGTTATTTTGTATAAATAGTCTGTTATTATAGATATTTTGGTTTCCAAACAGTTTATCTGGATCCAGTGACATTCCCAGAGGATACTAACCGCCCCAAAATAAAAGAATTTGATTTTGCATATGTCTTTGTCAAAGTTAGTTGTAAACAAACACCGCTGGTGCCACAGAACCCATTAGAAACAGAGTGATTACTTTAAAATAACTTTTTGTCTGATAAAAAACAAATTGGTCTTCTTGGATACATCCTGAGGCCTTTCAGCACTCCATGATGTCAGACTTTATGAGCTTGTGAATGTAGGCAAGTTTCTTTTGATACAAGCCAAATTTTGTTCAAACATCAGATGTTTCTAAGAATTCATCAACTTTGAATAGATAGGTGAACTCTTTTGTGCATATGCTCATTTAAATATTTGGAAATTAAACTACAGTAGCATTTTGATATTTGTTTGATATTGATGTATTGGATTACATGTTGAGTTTTATCAAGTAAATATTAAATCTTTGGGGTTAACTTAGCTAAACATACCTCTTCAAAATGAAAATACTTGCTTTTATACAAATGGGAGGATGCATAGTTTACTATGACTGTAACAAGGTACAGATTGTTTTTAGCATAGATACATTATAGCTCCATGTCTGTTTAGCTTGTTGTATGAAGTGAATGTCAGTGATGTATTAATGCTTTTATTTGTATACCTTTTGTATTAATTTTGAATGTACATAATAAATGTCTTAAAATTTTTGTAATGTGCAGTATTTCTTCATATTGTAAATAAATTTTCATTTTTGTGCTGCTGTAGTTTTATGATAGACAGCAAGTTACACAAACATCGTAGACAGATCTGTCACTAAAGAAAGCATAATACCACATTACTCATGGCTATACTGTACTTGAGTTGTCAAGTTCTTTGTCATTCTGTCATAAAGATGGTGTAGCTGTGAAGTTTGTATTTATAAGTTCTGTCATATGCATGATATAGCTTGTCCAGAATCTCCCTGTGGTGACAAACGCTGCATAGGTGAGCATATGGTCTGCGATGGTATCCCTGACTGTAAGGATGCAGCTGATGAAGAGAACTGTGTTGGTAAGGTCATTTTTCTTGTTTATAACTGTTTTGCTTTATAGAAGTACCCTTATGCGAGTGCTGTGGAAATTTTTAGTGCACCTGGTTTGTTGATTTCCATTTCAAAGCAGGTCGTTTCTTAAATGTTAAGTTTGTATTGTATGCCTTTTACAAAATATATTTTGTGAAATGTGTATTTATAAGTTATAGGAGACAGGTATAACTTCCGAAATATGGTGGATTCCTGACCATGAGGTGTTAAAAAGTGGATTGATGATAAAGCAGCCAAATCTGATCCAACAAAACTATCTTTTTCAAGTACACTACTGTACCTGTGTAACTAAAATTGTATACTGCTGCCTAACTAAAATCCTATACTGAATCAACAGCAGACTTTATGCTTTATTTAAGGAAGATCTTGATACAATCTTTAGAGCAGATATAATAAAATACAGTATAGTATTTTATTATGCTTCCTTTCGAATTCATCACATTAAAGTAATTTTGGTTCACTTCCAAATTGATCCAGTGCATTTTAACCATGAAGATTTGATAACATCCCACTTCTTGGGATTGTGCTAATTTCAAGTGAAATCAAGTAACTTATCTTAGAAATAAGCCAGAAAAAGTTGAAACTTAACAAGTAAGGTACCATTTTTTTGCATGTATATTTGAGTGTTTACTTGCATTGGTATAGTTGGAAGTGAAAGCCAACCCCTATAAGGGAAAAAAATATATAGGTGTGAAAATTGCAAATAGTTTGCCCCCAACAGACATGGAATTCACATGAATAAATATGAAAATATGCACATGGAATATATTTAAAAATACTCCTTAGAAGTTACACAACACAAAACATTAATTTGCTCTATGCTGAGCACACTAAGAACATAAATATATTATATATATATATATATATATATATATATAATATATATATATATATATATATATATATATATATATATATATATATATATATATATATATATATATATATATATTATATGTATGTATGTATTTATATGTTCAGATAGATATTGAAGTTGTGTGCAGTTTCTGTGGATGGTACACTTGAAAATATAAGCTTATTCAGGTTTTTGCTAGCCTTTCTCATCTTACTTATTGGTAGGAAGAATTGTTATTTGTTGGGTTTTGTGGTATTGTGTAAAGTTTTTATTAATAGATAATGTCATATTTCTGTTGTAAGTATATGTTCATGATTTGTACAAAATGAAGAATTTTAATGAAGAGCATTATCTGAATGATTGTTTATTTTGAAAACAATTTGGGCATACTATAACTCATTAATTTAGTTACAACTTTAAGATTAAAAGTAGTATATAATATTTTCAGCATATTTGAGTTTGCTTTGTTTTGATACTAAGTATTCTTGTAAAATCCAAAATTGTAAAACATCCTTTGTAAGTTATATTTTATGTTTTATAACATTTCCTTTCTTATGCAAACTTTATTAGTAATTTGTAATCTGATACCAGGGGGTGACATATTTAATACCGAAAATAAGTGCTTGGACTTCTTTAAATGTGGTGATGGATCCTGTTATCCTTTCTACTTAAACTGTGATGGCCATTGTGATTGCAATGACTGCAAAGATGAAAAAGTTTGTTTTCGCCGAAGGAGACAAGTCACAAAGGGTGAGGAGATGGTTATGCTTCCATGAAGTCCTGCTTTGTTTATCATTGTTGGGACTTGCTTCTGTCAGTGTCATTCGAGAAATTGTAGAATATGCCATTTTTTTTAATTCTGCATACTGCTTTTGTGTTCTTTTTAATATACAGTATAACTATTGGGTATCACCTACAAAGTGTCTTATCTGATACAGTGAGGCAGTATCATATATTTCTATAAGGGGGTAAGGCCAATAAAGATTTTTGGCACTTTCTCTTCATAAGTTAGCTATAAAGCTTGTTTTTGCCTTCACTTCTCACCCATTATTTTTCTCTTTATCACATAGTAATGAATTATAATGATCGCTAAAGTTTTAGGAGTACTTTGAAGTAGAAGGAAGATGAGGTTGCAGTGACACCATATTTCTGCTGCTCCAGAGCCAAAACTCCTTAACTTGTTAAATAAGAGTAAACATCCAAAAAGGCACTCAATATGGGGTTCAGTCCTAACTGACTAGCAATACAATGAGGTGCTGAGCATCATGAATAATCCAGGAGCTTCTCTTAGAGTTTATTGTGACATGCCAATTTTCTTCATCAGTAAACCTTCTTTATGAGCATAAGGTTATCCTGGATAAATATATATAGTCGTTATCTATTACAAGTGTTGGTAGACATGTAGTGGAGGTGTTAGTTGTTATGGATACTGTTTACAAAGTGAAATTCAAGTATTATTACTCTTGAACCACATGAAAATATAGTAACAGTAAATTTCAGACAGTGAAAGAATAGAAGCTTCATAACTGACACAACATTGATACACTTTGACAGTATTTTGGGACAGGAAAGTGAATGAAATTTCTTGTTCTTAAAATTGACTGAATAGTTCTATATTCAGTTTTGGGGGAAATGTTCAGCAAAGTCCCAACATGTAAAGTGTCTTCTAGACCTATAACATCAAATGAATCAATCAGTTGTTTTAGATTACAGTATTTACTAAATCAGTGTAATAAATTGATAAATATTAAAGTATTAAAGCATGAATGACTTTTAACCAAGGAACAAAGCTCCTGATTTATGTTCTAGGAAATGAGAAATCACCTAAAAAGGAAATAGAATCAATAATGTATGACCTTGAATTATGCCAAGTAGAAGTGAAAGCATCATGCGACAACACTCAGAATTGTAGGATAAAATCCACTGGATAAGGGTTGCTTCACATTATCAAAAACCTATCGCCAGAAAAGGTAGATGCAGCCTTATATGCTAAAACCTTTGGGGTGGCCTTAGGCTCCAAATATGATTACAGTAAACCCCCTATTCGCAGGGAATATGCACCGCACCCCGCCGCGAATAGCAAAAATCCACGAATACTTAAACTCCTCTAAAAACACGTAAAACTGCCTATTTTGATAGTTTAAGTACAAAGAAAACTCTCAAAATGCTTATACCTGAGTATTTTAACAGTTTTATCACAAAAAGTGCATTTAGTCATGAAAATTATATGAATATACAGTAATTAGTGAATATTTCTCAGTGAAAAATACTGCGAATGGGCGAATTTTCCGCGAATAATAGGAAGATACGTTCCACAGAGAAATCCGCGAATACGTGAGTCCGTAAATATTGAGACCACGAATACGGGGGGTTTACTGTATACAAATAATGAATATACATATAATGCAGCGATAATGAGATAAGTTCACTTATTTAATTGTTCATACTACAGATGTAGCAAATAACTTAACCTGTTCATGATTAGAAATTGAATCTCAGCTAAACTGTTGTTGAATCAGTGATTACTTACCTTGGATTGAATCAGTGATTCCTTACCTTGGAAGATTTGCCTATACAAGGAAGTCTTAAAAAAATAGATTTACCAGATATTGGCGTTAATTGCCTAACAAAGAAAAATTGAAATTCACATCTAAATTGTACTAGATGTTAGTTAGTGAGATTGCAAGCTCAAATCCTTATGAAATCAAGAACTCTTAGAAAACCCAAACAATATGGATGAACAGGTGAAATTGCTAAAATTAGGGTTGCACTGATTAATAGGCACATAATCTCAGTCGCTTGTTTTGGCCATTTTGCCACTTTTCCTTTATCAGCTTTTTGGCTGATTAATCACTTTTAATAATCAGCCATTCTTCTTTTTTTTTTTTATTATTTCTGATAGGTATGAATGCTAGAGCAAGAAAACAATGGTTGACAGAGAAATTCAGAAATCACATTGGATTTAACACATAAAACATCATGAAATATTTTCTAGGACACACAAAGTATTCCCATCACTATACAGTAATGGTAATCTAACCCAGTTCCCAGTGCTTGAATGTATTGACTTACACAACTGGAAATTACTTTGGGATTGCCCCTAGGGCCATAACCCCTCATACGTAAAAGGATGTCAAAGTTGAAGAGACACCCTCTACCCTCTGAGGCTGAGAGATTATATGCTTAAATGATCTCTTAAATATGAATTAATTTGGAAATTATAGAGAATCCAATTTCATATAATTTATTGGTATTCAAAGTTTTTCTGTTAACAGTGAATACTGCAATCTTAATCTACGTAATCAATAAATGAAATATAGAAACAATTTTGAGAATTCTTAAATTATGAAGATAAACATCAAATTTAAATATTGCAAAAACAGCATATACGTAATGACCATAAAAATTATTTTACTTGGGATGATAATAAACTGTCATTTCTGGATGTATCTAAAAACACATGAAACCCCCTTTATGTACCTGAGGATGTTTGTTCCTTGTTCATTTATGTGGGAAATTCAGAGTCCTGGTAACTCTCAAGACTTGGGAAATTATAACTCCATGTTTACTACTACTACACATGATGCTACAGTCACACAATGATTAAACAAGAAGAAAACTGGTGTGAAGGGACAGAATGTTATATTTTATACAGAAAGTTTTGCTATTGAATGACAATTCAGTGGCAGTTGAAAGTAGAAATTACAGTAAAATAGGCCTAATTTTATCATCATTTGCTGTACAACAGTAGCCCCATAATTTTGATTAATTATGAATATTATGTTACCTATTACTAATTATATCACGATATATAATTACATTATAAATAACTGGTGACAAGTTAATTAGTATCAGCTGATGAGGCAAGGATGATTAGTCGGCAATCAGTAAGTGACCTGTTGGCTTATTGGTGCATCTCTAGTGAGAGGTGATAGAGTCTGAATCAAAGAAAGGGCTATTACAAAATGTTATTCTTCCTAAAATGATAAACAAAGATATTACTAACAATTATGCAAACAAAGTTCTCAGACAGTAAAAAGCACTCTACTGTACATTGAAACTTACACTGGCACTGAAGACGAAGTGGAAAAAATCCATAACAGCAGTAAATAAATTGTAATAGAAAAAAACTTACACTATTGTATTCCTCTTATGACATTTGCATTTCAAGCTAAAGTTCATTACCATCCACACCATGTGATTTGATTACTGGGGTGTAACAATCGAGGGACTCTAACAAGATGACTATTTGTGAATGGAGTTATCTTCATACCCATTCTCCATCCTTCCAAGTTATAACAAATTATCATATTGAACCAAGTCAGTGAAGGTACGTTAAAAAATGGTGGTGCATTAGTATATACTGTAGGTGTTTTATTGTCCACCTATTAATTTATGGCATTATGGGCCAGTTAGTATATATTTTAAGGAAAGATATAAGATTAAACTACATTTCTGTGGAAGTACTCAAGTTTGTGTTTTTCTGTTACAAAAGAATAACATGGCATGTTTTAGAATGGTTTTGTGAAGTAATCTTGTTAATTCATCCAAATATGCCTTTAGTCTCATAGCATTCATATTTGTTTCGTATGATTTTTAATACCAGGGTAATGTATGTCTTTGTGGAAAATACAAACCATTACCTTAATAGAACCTATTATTTTTGCAAAGAAATAGGCTCTAGTGTGGAAATGGGCTGTGTCTAAAAAGCATAAAATTTGTTTTTAAAATTATTTCTGTACACACCAAGCCATTACAGGTTTTTTGGGGCCCCTAAATGTATTTATAAGTAATTACGTTATATTTTTAATGTGTATGATTCATCACATTATATTCAAACATTTAAAGGTGTTGCAGTTTTGTTTGATAATATTAAGTCATTATTGCACTGGGGGTAACTAAGGTGTCACTTCTCTCTCTATTTCATTGTGCATTATCAACCACTGTATACTGGAAATTTTGAGTTTAGAATTAAAGCACTGATGCTCATCAGTTCCATATTTATTTAATTTAAAAGTGATCAGGGATTAAGAAAGTAGCTTACTTTGTTCATGTTTATATTTTTTGCATGTACAGTATCAAAATCATAAAGTTTCAGATTGTTGATCATCAACCTTAAGGTATATCAATTTTACTTTAAGCTCTTGTGCATGTGTAAACTTTATAGAACTAGAAAATTTGAGCATATCACGTAGAGATAAGAAATGGAATGGCCATAGTACAGTATCAGATTTGTAAAATATACAGTATAGGTTAAATTTATGCATCATTGTAATTATTTGTAGTTTATGTCAGCTTATACTTGTCTGCAAATGATCATATGTGTGGTCTAGATATTGCAAATGTGCTGTATTGTTAAATATTGTGTACATAGCTGATGCAGCAATTTTTGTTGTTTGATACATGTTTCTTGAGATGTATTACACTTTGTTAAATGGTATTTGTTCTGCATATCATTCCTTATTTGGATCTGTAGCATTGTTTACCAGAATATTTTAAAGATTTTTTGTCCTAACCACTAGATACAGCAGTTTTTATGAATGATCCTGGGTTTTAAGATATAAGAGTAAATTTTGTGTTGTCACAAAGAGAGTGCTGTAATTCTAATTTATATCTTGTTGAAAAGTTTAAGATAATCTTGATAGAGACGCATATAGTAAACAGTAATAGCCATCTTAGATTATCAGAATTGTTATAAGTGTTGGAATTATATTAAGACTTAGTACAACTTATGTTCATATACTGAGGACTAGTTTTTTTTTTCAGAGGAGCCACTTTTGACTGCTATCCAGCGTGATGTGTTGATGTACACAGGCCAAACGGCTGAACTCCGGTGCGAAGTCTCTGGACTCACTCCAAGCATTGTCCAGTGGAGACGCATTGGAGGAAGCCTACCTCCTGGTGCACTCCCAAGAGGAAACCTACTGAGGTAAAGCATACTGTATTTATCTTTCAGATACTCATTACTTTCTTTATGGAATATAACACAGCACTGTTAAGTTAACTTCTAAGTAAAAGATAATCAGAGAATCAAAAGCATTTAAGATATCTCTCAAAATGGGGAGTGATTGGAATGAGTAAGTTACAATTACAGAAATGCCCAGATTTACAAAAATTTTTTGCTTTACCATCAGACAAATGGAATACAGTAGACCCCCACTTTTTCGCGGGGATAGGTTCCAGAACTCAACGTGGCAATGCAAAATCCCCTCAAAAAATGCTTAACTGCCTGTTTTAATATAATACAACAATTTAAAATCATTTCAAACAAAAATACACCCCAAACCTTCATCTCAAAGCATCCAAAGTCATCTTACATTACCCTCCTACAACTGTTACTCATATGTATATGTACCCCTAAAACACTTATACAGGCGGTCCCCGGTTTCTGACGGGGTTCCGTTCCTCGTTTTCGGAACATCGTCGAAAATCGTCAAAAATCATAAGAAAACCTTACTTTTAATGCTCTGGGTGCATTGAAAACGATGTAAACTGCATTATTATTGAGTTTTACATCAAAAAAACCTTCAAATTATGATTATTCTGCCATTTTGGGGCCATATTTCTTCCGTCGGACACGCGTCGTAACCCGGAACATGCGTCGTAAGCCAGGAAATAATTTCTGATGAATATATTTGAAAAGCGTCGTAACCTCGGATCGTCGTAGGCGGAACCGTCGTAAACCGGGGACTGCCTGTAATTGCCTATTTTCACAGTTCATCACCCAACTTGACAGTTCAAACAAAAATATACCTCAAACTATCATCCCAAAACACCCCAATATCATGTCAAAATCATCTTACAACATTTCGTACCTGCCTGCAGCTGTTTCTCTTAAGTATCCCCTATAATTCAGACACGCACATTTTCTTTTGCCCAGCGTAACTTTGTGCATTTTCTCTTGTACTGCACATAATTAATGTACATTTTAATGATATCTTGCCGTGTTGTAAGATGATTTTGAAATTATATTTACTGTACAGTACATATTTTAAGATAGTACCTGTACTATCCTAAAAGTTCTTGGTTTACATCGTACTGGTTGTTTTGTGGTTAGTCCTCACCATCTATAAATTTATTAAAAAATTTTTTTCTCTCTCTCTCTCTCTCTCTCTCTCTCTCTCTCTCTCTCTGTATATATATCCTTTAGTGAAAAAAACAGCAAAAATATTAATAAAACGTTATTTCACTTACAGAAACCATTAATACTGTGCTTAGACTTGGATGTAAACATCTCTCTCTCTCTCTCTCTCTCTCTCTCTCTCTCTCTCTCTCTCTCTCTCTCTCTCTCTCTCTCTCTCTCTCTCTCTCACACACACACACACAGTATACATATCCTTTAATGAAAAAATGCAGTAATTAGTGACAACAAAGCGTTGCTCTACAAAAAAAAGCAAATTATTGATAATTTTAGAGATATGGTCCAATGAAAAATTCACAAATTGGTGAAAGGTCCCATGTAAAATTGAAAGATATGTTAAAAAAAATCTGCAAAAAGTGACGTGTCAAAAAGTGAAGCACGTTAAAGTCGGGGTCCACTTCTTGGAACTCTAAAGTAAGTATTGAAAGGATGTTAGCACTTTTATTTATACACTACTTATTACTGGTGTTGTTTTACATGAGGAAAACTTGTTTGTTATATGAACCCATTAATTACTACTAGCCTCTTTGTGTGAAATGAACCAAATAACACTGACTTGAAAAAAGAAAAGTGCTACTGGCTTGGCTGCTTCCCAGCTCACACCCAACTGTCTACATGCCAGTGCTTCTCCTTCCTCTGTGTGGCTCCTACTTTAGTTGGATGTATACATGTATTGTGCTTCCCAGGATTTTCACCAAGGTTTTTCTTAGTTCCTATGCTGTCATTCATTTTACTTGTATGGGCTTCTCTGTGCTCAAAAATATTCTTAAATAGTTTACTCATGAATGCTTAAAGTGATTTGTGTACATACATAACAAAGATTATGTTCCTGAACCCTCTTACATATGCTGAAAATATGTTAAACGAAAACCCCTTAAAAACCCCCAAACCTCCCTTAAAACCTCCTTTCACAGCTTTATAAAAATTATTTAGAGCATATATTGTAGCAGATGCTATGTATAACTCATAGTAAATTTATAAATGCATGGCAGATAGTGATGATAAACTGCATATCAGCCAAGCCCAACTGTGTCATGCAAACTTATGCTGCAATGGTCAGTTCTTGGATGATCATTTAATATTTCTGCAAAAATAAAGTGATGGGTATTGTAAATGTGTTTTCTTTACTTCTTGATACTGTATAACTGTATATTAAATATCAAATATTTATTTAGACACCAACTGTAATGTATGCAATTTGACAAAGTTGTGTGAAATTTTGAAAAGCATTTGCATATTTATTCATTTTTTTATCACTCAGTTCCTGTAAGCTGCCCATTTTTAAAACTATAAAACCATGATGTCTAACCTTTGTGATATGCATCAAGACCCTTCCCTAAGGGCTATCATACGTATACTAGACTATGCAGAAGAACAATGAATTTCAACAGGTCTTTTCCAAAGGTAAGTCATGTGGTTCAGTGAGTTGAGTTACTTGGACTTCTGAACCTGTGCCTGGTCATCTTATGAAGACCTCAATGACCTCATGTTATGTTGCTGGATTGAAATTAAGGCCTTCCACTTCACTGTGGTCTTTTGTGACTGGAGAAGGACATCTTGCATCTTCCATCTTTCTGTCATATCCTTCATTTAGAGTGGTTCCTTCCCTCAGACCTTTGCAAAGGTCTGTGTTGTGATTGGAATGCCCTTTGTGGGCCTTTTCCCAATATCTATAACTTTATGCCCCAAAGATGGGAGACTGCCCTCTGTCGTCTTTGCATTGGCCATACTCATTTAACACATGAGTTTTTAATGATAGCCAGGCCTTCCCCATACTGTGAGGACTGCTTAGTCCCCTTGACTGTAAGGCATTTGTTGGTCGAATGCCCCAGTTTTGGAGATTTAAGAGTTTGATGCCTCTCTGAAGCTCAGGGTGGGGATGGTGAGTACATCCTTGCCAAGATCCTTGGAGAGGATGTGATGTATGATGCTAGATGCATTTTTAAATATATTTTAGAAGCTGGAGTTTTACTTAAGATATAATTTTATTTCCTATAAGTTTTAATTATATTATAAATATACTACACTGTGTAGTCCTTTAATTACCATCAGCGTCAATGACCATAGAAGTCACGACGCCTGATAACTTAAAATCATTCATTCGTTGACTGTTGAGTTCCCTTGGTTTTGTTATCTGCATCCAGGCACAGCAGTTTGGGCTGTAGTTACTGCACTGAATTTTACTAGTATGTCATCATTCACCTATTCATTATCAATCATATCATTTTTGTATTTCACCTTCATTACGGCGCTGAATAATCCTGATGGGTTCCAGCGCTTGGTCTTCAAGACCTAAATTTCATAATCAATTAATCAATCAATCCAATTTGGGTATCTCTGCATTTTTCCATTTAGGTGGTACTGATAGGCTAGGAAGTTCTCTGCATAACCTTGGCTCAAATGACTTGGTGCCTCATTCCTTTTTTGCTATAATAATGGTCTTCATCTCTCGCGAGAGATTTCTTCTCACATTGAAGTGCCTTCTGGAGACACCTTTTTGATTGGTTGTATGGCCTTCCATAGACTATACTGTACATCATCTTGTTTACCAGTTGTCAGGCATAGATGCATAGCAGATGTCTCTCCAGAAGTCATACCAGTGGCTGTCATATGGATGGCAAGTTCCCTCCTTCTGCCCATTTCATGTGCACGTGACTGATTTTGTTGTTTAGCATGACGAACAGGGTTGTAATCTGCCCTGGATCATGGTCTCCTTAATAGCCAACTTTTCTTTTCCCTGGGGAATGTCAGTTTGATCTCAGTCTTATTTTTCAATGATTACTTACCCTTTCCTGCCTTCAGGATTCATACAGAAGAAATTACTTTCAGACAGGTATAGGACATTTCTTACTTTCTTTCTGTCTGGCTCTTGCAGTTTCTAAGGACTTGCATGAGCCGCCTCATTGCTTCTTGACGGTGGTCATGTTGGCCTATCACTTTTTGAGGCCCTGTTGGACACACTCTAACTCTATTTTGCCCCTCAGGGCAGTGTTCCTGTTTCAGTTGGCTCCATATCCATGTTGACAGAGCCTCTCATTCCATCTGTTGTTCTTGTGGAGGACTTTTATTTGCTTTGGAGTTTGTGACTTAGACTCTCCTTCCAGCAAGGGATCAGTCTTGGGTTCTCTTGCTTTGCTACCTGCTCTTCTTGTGAACGTTATCTTCTCTGGCCTGTGGGGGCTGCACCAGGGTTCTACTTGGCCCTTGCAGATTGCTTCTTTCTGACCCCCCTCACTCACATCTGTCCTTTCTGTCAAGTTGCTGAAATTGGCTTCTCGTAAGATTGCTCTTTTTTGTCGGCTTTGGCATGCTCCTGGTTAGGCATAGTTAGAAGTTCCCCAGAGGCTCTTGCACAGCTCAGGATCAGTTCTCTTGAGGTTCAATTGCCCTCCCCTTCTCTTCTGTTAAGTATAATTAGCAGCTCTGTGCAATATTTAGAGTGGCAAGTTTCTTTTGCATGCTTTAGCTATGAGATGCAATATCTGTAGGTGATTGTTGTTAATTCGGGATGTCAGTGGTTTATGAGCCACAGGCTGAGAAAGGATTCCGGTATTTGCTCTCCTGCTTTTCTTAAAGTTCCTGCTCTACATCTCAGATGATTGGTCTGTGTAATATTGGGTTATGTCTTCCACTGTAGCCATTACATAGGGAAGCTACCTGGATTTCCAGTGCCTTCATCACTTCCACTGCCCATTTTCTGCTGGAATTGCACTTTTAGCATCTGGGCTACTTTTTTGGTTCTCCCTCTATGAAGATGTTTTACAATAAACAAATTTTCATACAATCCCATTAATCATAATTTTCAGTGCTCGTCTTCCTTTCATACACTTCCAGATTGGGGTTGGCACCAGGGAATGAGAAGCATCGGTTTGTGGACAATGGAGTGTGAGCTGGGCATTTACAGTTGAACTTTCAGTTCTTCAAGATGATGTGACTGGATCCATCTCACAAAGAGTAAAGGCTAATTATGAAAAGATTTTGCATAAAAAAACTGTTTCAAAAACATTGCTGTTATGTATTTGTTGATCTTTTAAGCATAATTTATATGTGCATGTACAGTACTGTATTAGTTTTTCATTTGTGCATTGTCTTTCAGTGTTTACTTACAGCATTAGTCTTTGCACATTTTTGCTTATTTCTCAAAAATTGTGGAATCATTAGTGCAGAGGTATTTATGTTGTTTAGATTGTAAGTTAGGAAAATTATAGTAATCTTTAATTAGGAATGGTATTTTGCATTGTAAATGGTTCTGACAGTATTATGTGCTATTAAATTTACAGGTTGCCTTTCATTAAAGTTGAAGATACTGGAAGATATATGTGTGAAGCAAGAACACCAGATGGTTTCCTAACTTCAGATGTTATAACCTTGACTGTAGAGAGTGAGTCTTCCTGAATGAAATCTTTTTATTGTGCATGAAGACAGCACGCTTAAAGAGACTGCTTATGTGTTGCTTGATTTCTTAGTATTATTAGATTTAGTAATACTGTATTATTAGATTTAGAAAGAATTCTCTTCTCTCTTTGGTATTGCAGAAATATGTAGAAAATCATTTGAACAGATCATTCAGATGGAAATTTTAGGCTATAAATTACTTTGCTGCATCAGTTAGCAGGAGATGGTTTTGTTAAACATATATTCATTACATGACGTGATTGTAAAACCAGCGGTCCAGGTAATTTTTTTTTCCACATTGAACGTTTGAATATCAACAAAATGCTGAATGTTGTTGAAGCAGTATACCTGTATCTCATATTTTCAATAATTAGTGATGGTGTTTTCTTCACTAAGCATATCATCTTTTCTTGAATTAGGCATAAGCTTTTACTCCTATTATGAATTACATTATAGCTTGTAAGGTTTATGTTAGGTCACTCAGGGTTATTACTGTATCTACAATGCATTTACATGTAGTTGAATTTTCGCTAATTTTTTTATAATACACATTTTTATAAAAATGGTTTTACATTTATTTTGTAGAGTGATTTTAAAGATAAAATGCAAATTAAGAAAAAAAGTTTCAGTAATTTTTTACTATAGTTGTCAAGGGCAATTATAAATGTTTCCTTCACAATCTCTGAAGCCTTTATTGCCATCTCATATTCTATCTTAAGATATACATTTTTAAACTGTTTGTTTTCTGTCCTAATTTATGTTTCAGTCACTCATTTTACTTCGTATTGGGCATATAGAGCTGAACTAGTCTGTTAATCACACTAACACTACCATGAGTTGTCCTATACAAAGCTGACTCAAGAAGTAAATATTCATTTGATGTAATATAGTATGAAGCATAGTGCATGCTGCTAGTTTTGTATGGACTTTTGAGTTTTTTTGTGAAGTGCATGCAGTTAGCCAGATGTTTTGTCCTTTCATTGATCTATATAAGTAATTTTAATAAGATTAATGGTATAAATATAGTTGCCTCTTGCACAGATGAACTAATAAGCACTGATGAGTGTAGAAATTCTTTTCAAATATGCCTACAGCATATGCAGCACTCATGTTTGTTTTTCTTAATATCTTCATTACCTTGTGTTGGTAAAGTATAGAAAACAGATGCTGTTGGTACAGTATCAAAGTAATTATATTTATTTGTATTTTTCCATTACCACTACCTGCATAATAATTTAGAAAGCTTTTTAAATGCATGTACATATATATATATACTTTGTGTGAATATAGCAATCACATGTGAAATAATATCTAACCTCTTAATTTCCTCATGTTTTTAGATATTTTCCTTCAAAACCCTAGAATCTGACTTTTAATAATGAAAGGAGAAAACAATCCATCTCCACCTGGAATTGAACCTGTGGCTGTAGAGTTCACACACATATGTTTACATATATCCAATTTATATATACATATACAGTATATATATATATATGTGTGTGTGTATAAATTTCATAAAAATAAAAAAAAAACACTGAATACTGATGGCAACACTACATGGATCTAAGGAAAAGTTGGTAACACTGCTTACACCCCTAAACAGACTGAGGAAGGGTTTAGGTATTTAGGGGTTGAGTAACCCTAAGGTGGTTAGCAATTTCCAGATTGAGGGAAGGGTGGGAAGCAGCATTGGTTGGATTAGAGGGGAGTGGATGCCAGCACTAAGGGGCCTAGAGAAACTCTAGAGGCACGAACAAGAAGAGAAAGGATTATTGGGGGGTGGGTGGCTGGATAAGCTGTTTCCCTGGCAGGGAGGGAGTGAGAAGGCTGTGTGGGATGGATGGAGGGGGTGAGGCAGGCTTTGACTAGAGCTTTCTTTGTTTTATCTTTTTTTTTACATTTTATTATATAATATTACTGTAAGAGAGAGAGAGAGAACAACTGATACCAAATACAATAATGCTCAAAACACACACACTCCTTACCATTTTAATTTTTATTTTATGCTACTCTCATTTTTATGTTCACTGTATTTTCTCATTTTTTATTTTTGTGTTTTGTCATAATTTTTACTGCATAAAATGATGAAAGAAAAATAAAAATCACAATCATTTAATAACCCCTAGCATGTATGTGCGTGTGTATAAAGCAAGCACGTACACACACACACACACACACCTCCCCTCTGGTTGAGAAATCAGTGATCATAATGAAACAGAAGGTTAATGATAACATTTGAAATAATGTTCTTGAAATAATGTACAGTACTGAAAGAGGCCAATCTACAGCGCAATATGAATGATGCAATACTTAGTGTAATGCAGGGTAAGGCAACACTAATAATAAAAAAAGGCAAATTTATCAAATTATAAGTAAACCAAGTTCGATATGTTAACAACTAATAAGAGAGTTGCTGTATGACCTACATTAATGGTGTTAAAACCATTGTAGACCGTGGCTAAACGCAAGTAGGCCACCTACCAACCAAATTGTGTTTGTTTACGAGAAAGAAAAAGAAGGGGGTTGGCTGTGTTTTCAAAGTTTATCTATAGTTTATTTTCTTACCAGTGTGGGAAAATAAAGTAGAAAATTGCCTTTTACTTAAATTTTTCAGTTTAAAATGTGATGGTGATTGTTTATAAGCATATTGAGTGTTTATGGTTTTGCAGTATTGACAATGTAGAGGGAGTAAGAGTATGGGGTTGTCGTTTTGCACCCTAGAGGTTTTTGCTTGACCTTATCTGGATTTTACCCTTATCCAACAGGGCCTTGGCTATATTAATCAGGACACATGAGAGATTGATATATATATATATATATATATATATATATATATATATATATATATATATATATATATATATATATATATATATATATATATAATGTGTGTGTGTATATATGTATATATATGTGTGTGCTTTTGGAGATGTACCTCATGGGAAATGAAACACTGGGTATAAATCCTGACCAAATTTTTTTTTTTTCTGGACACATCTTCAATAGGATCTCTCGAAGATATCTTAAATAATGAAAGGTGAAATCAGTCAAGAAATATACTAAGTGTTTCATTTTTCCTGTGGTATATCTGCATACAGTAGATACATTAGGTCTTATTCTTATTTTATACAATATACATACATACATATATATATATATATATATATATATATATATATATATATATATATATATATATATATATATATATATATATATATATATATATATATATTATTTTTTTTCTTTTTAAATATATATGTGTGTGTTTTTGTGTATATTTATAACTCACAGAGAAGTGAAGTTGTACATATGTTTTCTTTATCAGTAAGCTATTTCTCTTAACTGGATGTGGGTCCTAAGAAAAATAACACAACAGTCCCTGCTGCAGTCATACATTAATTATTGAATCATGGATGAACTTTCTGTGCATTAAAACTTCCATAACATTAGGGTTTTTATACTCCTGCACAGAAGGCTATTCACTAATGCATCAAGCCCCCCTGCCACACTATGCCATTTACCCCTCTTGCATACACACATATTCACGTTTCTTGGGTAGTAAAGCCGTTCCTTTCCAGTACCTCTATGATACCTTCTGTTTAGACCTTTCTAGGTCTTTCTATCTTCCTTTCCTCTGACACTTTGAAGTAAATACTCACTTTGCTAACATATCATCGACATTTTCCACCTGAACAGACCATCTCATTTAAGTACAGTATCTCTTAAGTATATCACATTGTCAGTTCTAATACTGCATATACTATGCATATGATTCATCTCAACAGTTTCAGCTTTATCCTATAAATTTATTCTCATTCGATACCCAGAATTCACTTCAGTTAAGGAAATGTGGCTCAGCAATCCTTTTATATGTTCGCACTTTGGGTTCTGTAGACAATTCATATCTTTTCCAACCTTCACCATTATATTTTCTCCCAAGTACGTATATGGACCAACCCATTTCCATTCTTCCTCCATTCATATTGACATCCATTCTTCCTTTTCCCAGTTTCTAATTACTCTCATAATCCTTCTCGTGCTCATATTTGCTTTCAACTTTCTATTCTTGCAAACAGCCCCAAACTCTCGTATTAGTTTCTACAGTCTCTCTTCATTGTTCGCAGTCAGTGCTCCACCACTTGCAATCATCAGTCATTCATCATTCCATTCATGTCCCATTTTCTTTTCCTTCAGCTTTTCAGCTATATCTAATGATTTCTTGTAGCTGTACATTAGCGGAGTTATTAAACAGCCCCTTATGTCTTCCACTTTACATCAATTTATTCACTTTCCAGTCTGCATATTCTTAGACATGTTTTGCTTCTGTCATAAAAAAACTTTTAATTGCCCTAAAGAAATTCTCATTTGTACTATGCCTCCTAATCACCCTCCATGTTCCATCTCTCAGTTCAATCATAAGTTTCATCTGGGTCCAGGATACATAATAAATGTTTTCCTTCACAGAATCATTTCATAAAAAGCACTTGATCTACATTCCCTCTTCCCTTTCAAAACCCACATTGCTCTTGGGCAATGAAACCTTTCTTTTGTCTTACTTTACCAGTGAAAATTCAGCCATAAACCAACCATGGGGCCAATAAGTAACATTATGCCCATATACTTCTTACAGTCTAATCTGTTACTTTTACCTTAATACAGAGGAGTAATCATTCCTTTTATCTGTTCATTTGGAACCTTTCTCTTATCCAGAAATACATTGCAAACCCTAGTCAGCCACTCAGTCAATGCTTTCACCACAATACTGCAGCATTCCATTCTTTAACCTCCTAATTGTTTGCCTCACATCCTCAGCTGCCATATTGATAAGTATTTTCAGACATATACTAACTCCTTCCACACTCTTGGATTATTCGGCAGTGCCTCTCTTCAATCTTCCACATTCATAAAATATCTGTTAATTAACTGTTATCAAGTACTTATACCGCAAAATACTTTTTTTTCCTTCTTTACTAAACCTTTCATTTCCGCATCCAGCCACTTACTGATTGCTGTTTTTATTACCTTTCTTACCCGCCCATAACCACAAACACTCCCTGCTGACTGTTAGGTCCCATCATAGAATTTTGCATACTTCACAAATACTAGAACCTATGTGCCTTTAACCCCAGTTCGTTACTTACCGTACACACTTTCTCCTTGTGTGGTATCTTCACTTCCTTTTTTCCTAAGCTAACTCCTCTTAATTTTATTTACCCCTACATTTTCACCCTTCTCTTCATTCCATCCATGGAAACATTAAGCTGCCATAGACATATCGATGCTTGGGACTCACTTTTATGCCTAACCAATCATTCCTGCTTACATATTCTAACCCATATATCTGCTATTTTTAATCCCTTCATAATCTACACAGATGGATCCAAAAATGAAGCTGGAGTGGACTCATCAGCCTATTCAAGTGATAAAACTATCCAAATGGGCCTTCCTCTATCATCATCAGTATTTACAGCTGAATTAACAGCCATACAATTGGCTCTCAAGATTATAACAAAAAAAGGAATTCCTTCAACACTCATATTGAGGGACTCAAGAAGGGCAATTTAAGCAATAGGATCATTTAAATCAAATAATCACCTTGTCCAAAATATCCAACGGAAAATACATCAGTTAATTACAAACGGCCTTCAAATTCAAATTTGTTGGATCCCAGCCCATGTAGGCATTGAGGGTAATGAGAAAGCAGATAAAGTTGCTAAATTGGCTTGTACAATCCACCCAACTACTACAAAAGCCCCCATATCAGACTGGCTAGCATCAGTTAAAATCTTAATTTATAGGGATTGGCAAAATGATTGGAGAAATATACCCCCTCAAAACAAACTAAAACAAATTAAGAACGAAGTTAAAAAGTGGCATTCTTCTACCCAAAAGCAAAGAATTAATGAGACACTCCAGACTCTCACATGGTCATCTGATGTCAACTCTGCACACAAACCCAATAACTTGTGAAAGATGTAACATCCCAATAACAGTCAAACATATCTTGATTGACTGTCCCAGATGGCATCATGAAAGAAATACTTATTTACAAAATAAATCAATAAAGGATATTCTAGCAGAAGGTAATAAATTTTCAATTAATAATATCATTCTCTTCTTAAACAAAATTAAATTGATAAGTAAAATATAATCTTCCCCCTTTTTTCCCTCCATTTTTTCCCCTCTTGATTTTTTTTTTAATTCCCCACTTTTTTTATTATTTATTTAACTACTTAATTTTTTATGTACTCTTTCCCCCCGTTTTTTTCCCAGCCCGAGAAGAACCCTAAAAGAGTTCAGAGGTCTGGTTAAACAAATCATTTATAACTAACTAACTTTAGGAAAATAAGAAGTTAAGAGGTCATTGTGCCTGTTATGCTACGTATACTGCAAGAATTCTTGACATTTTGATACCATGAAAAGGAACTTGTTTGAATACAGTAAAAATACAAATTGTCTTGAATACAGTGTAATGTAGTGTTCTTATCCTACTTTATAGCACAATGGGATAGTGTTAATCTGTCTTCTATTACAGTATTGTTGGTCTGAATAACACCTGGAAATTATTGTTTCTTTACTTGACTTCTTATTAGATTTCTAGTGTTTTGGTGAAAAAATATCTAAAATTATTAAGAAATTGAGAAGTTTCTTTAGATATGAACACACATGCACCCACTCACAAACACAAACATTATATATATATATATATATATATATATATATATATATATATATATATATATATATATATATATATATATATATATATATATATATATATATATACATATATAGCGGTCCTATATATTATATATATATATATATCTGTTAGGTATATATATATATATATATATATATATATATATATATATATATATATATATATATATATATATATATATATACCAGTACCCAATTATCTGTTAGGTATGTATCGGCCGATAAGCGAAATCAGCGATTTTTTACGAAAAATTGCCAGTTTTCATCACTAGACAAGCGCCGTAAAACCGGATCGCCGTTAACATGGACTGCCTGTATATATATATATATATATATATATATATATATATATATATATATATATATATATATATATATATATATATATATATATATATATAGGTAGTCCCGGTTTTTTGGGGTTCCATTCTGATGGCACAACAATAAGCAAAAATCACCGATACCCTATATGTGTGTGTGTGTGTGTGTGTGTATATATATATATATATATATATATATATATATACACTGTATATAATATACTGTATATATATATACATATATAATATACTGTATATATATATATAATATATATAATATACAGGCAGTCCCTGGTTATTGACAGGCTTGGTTATCAGCAATGCAGTTTTTTGGTGTCTGTCTAGCGACGAAAATTGGCGATTTTCGGGCCCAATATGCTCCAATTTCTGTTTATTGGCGCTAATAATTGCGTATTGGCGCCAATACATGCCTAACAGAGGCGCCAATAACTGAAAATCAGCAATTTTTGCTTATTGTCACTCCGTCGGAACGGAACCCCTGCCAGTAACCAAGGACTGCCTGTATATATATAGGTAGTCCCTGGTTACCAGCAGGGGTTCCGTTCTGACGGCACGACGATAAGCGAAAATCACCAATAACCGGGTATCGGCGCCAATAACTGGAGAACAGCACCCCTGTTAGGTATGTATTGGCGCCGGTACCGATTATCAGCACCCATAATTGGAAATCGGAACATATTGGCACCAAAAATCGCTGATTTTCATCAGTAGACAAGCACCGTGAAACCAAGCCTACTGATAACCGGGGGCTGCCTGTGTATATATATATATATATATATATATATATATATATATATATATATATATATATATATATAATAAAACAAAAACAAGGGGAAAACAGAAAGACAAGGAAAAATCAAGAGAAAACTAATGAGAGCTCATAAAATTTTTATGTGATTGTGAGTAGTAAATGTCTCAAGAAAACTTGTTCTAGATGGATGTAAATGTAGGGAAATGGGTAAAAAATAAAAGCTGTAAAATTGTTCTGTTGGAATAGAATTTAGTCCATTACCTCGATTATTTTAAAATCATGTGAATGTAGGTTAAAGAGATAAGAAAAACTGAAAGATTGTGGAGTTACAAGGAGAACATTGAAAAATTGTGGAGTTACAAGTTTAATGTAAGTGTGCAAAATGGTGTGGAAGAGACTCTCCAGTCTGTAGGGAGTGGCAATAAATAAATGAAAAATAGTAAAGTTGCTACAGTTTGGTTCAGAGTGTTAGGGAATGTGTGCCTGGAGGAGTAAAGTTTGTATAGCCGAGGGAAATCTGCTGAAGGAACGGGTATAGGTAAAAGTTTTTCTTTAATATATGGGAAGGGTGTTAAGAAGGTTTATAAAAAGTGTGTTTGCAAGTCAAGGTTTAGTAAAAACTCTTGTGGGTTACATTGAAATTTATATATTTGTGAAGGATAGGTTGTTGATAATTGTGACCTAAAGATTAGTTTTTAGAATTATTAGATTTAATAAAGAAACTAAAGTTTGTACATTAGCTTGTAAACTTGAAGGTTACTGGTTTGGTGTAAATGTTGTTTCCAGATAGTTGTGTGAAGGCTCCATCTTTATTTAATATTTATATGGATTAAGTGAAAGAAGTCTTGGAAAAACACAACTAGTAGCACACATGTGTGACAAGAGAGGGGATTGTAAATGGAATGAAGAGGGTTGATGTTTACAGATGATATAGCATTAATGACCTGCAACAAGGAAGAATGTTTTGGTTCAGTTTATACATTTTTTTTTGTTTCCTGTATATGTGTGTGTGCCTTGTTGTTAACTGGGTATTTTAAGGAAGTTGTGCCTAGTCATTGTCAAGTATGATTATATTTTGGAAGGGATTGGAATGTAGCTAAAGGAGAGAGGCAATCTTTGGTTGGTGGACTGCACTAGTGCTGCAATGGCAGAGGCATGTGGTGTTTCAGAATGCTCTAGATGATAGTGAAGGAAAGCTGCCTGAACTATGGGAAGAAGCTCAGAATATTTGTAAGAGGCAGAATTGAAAATAAATGTGCAAGAGTAAACTTGTTATGTATGTAAATGGAGGACAGCAAAATGGAACAATGGATGTTTGTAAATGGTTGATGATTATGGGAATACAGAAATAAATGCAACATGGAACTGTTCAACTAAATACAAATCACAAAATATGTGAGGTAGTTAGTGGTGCTCTGCTTCAATTTTTGAAATTTAGAAAACGAACTGCCGCAACAACCAGTGCGCAATGTGAATTTATGTTGTATATATGATTAAACAGCCAGAAAATGTAGGCTTAGTACAACAAAGATTTGAAAATACAGAGGGTAAGAATGTTTTACTCTCTCTCTCTCATATATATATATATATATATATATATATATATATATATATATATATATATATATATATATATATATATATATATATATATATATATTATATATATAAATAATGTAAATGGTTAGATAAGTGGAGTTTATAGATAATTTTACATTTTTCAGTTCTTTCAAAAATAGTTCTAAAAGGATTGATATGATTACTGCATGTTATATATTAGATCATAATTGTTGTGTGATGATTTTAATATCCAAAAATGTAGAACTGAATTATTTCTTTGTTCAAATTGTAGAAATAATTTAGTTAAATTTTCAGTAGACACCATAAAGCAAATTTTACTTTAAATATAGTCACTCGTTTTTGTCAAGTTGGTATTATTTTAGGTATTTTAAAATTTATTGTTCTACAATACCTCATCTATCATGCAAGCAAATAAATAATGAGTACTAGAAAATAGTGCTTCCATGGACTTAGATTACAAGGCATATAACACCAGTTGAAAACTGTGCTGAACTGCTTTTCTGTTATGTTTCTGTTAGAGCTATTAATAAAGACTTAATTTGAATGAACATATTAGCTATTGCTTTCCTTATTGCTCACTCTCGGCGGTTGCTAGATTTAGCGCATTTAGTGCTTTATTAACTAAGTTCCTTTTTCTCTGTTGCATGCTCTCAAGTTTGGAATGGCTCTACAGGCTTTCCTCTCAAGGCAGACTATGTGACTGAAATATCAGCTGATGTGATCAATGCTGATGGCACCATTTGTGACAAAGAATGTGCTTACACTTTAGCGGATGATTCTAATGTAGATAAAGTTGACACTACCCCATATAATTGTAACAAGGACAAAGCACACCAGATTTTGAGGCGATATAATTGCTTACATTCTAATGATTCTTTGTATCAAGTTGAATGTATTCATGACAACAGAATCGATTACTTTCTTGGTTTTAAAAATGAGAATCTAAACGCACTCTCTCATCCTTACGATATTTATCGCGAAGAGTGTACAGATGTTGATTGGAAATTAACTCCAACACTGAAGGATTGTAATTTGTCTCTGGAAATATGTTTTTACTTAAGTCTTCCTGTGTCAAGAATTAATGCTAGCTTAACGCTTCAACCTACATGTTTTCACATTGAGGGTGTGTTTGAAAAGTTGTTGAAAAAACTTGATGAGTATATAAAGAAATGCTCAACAACAAGTTATATAATCAAATCTAACAATTCTTCAGCTGTTAGTAATGTAAATAGTGAGTCAACTTTGCTCTTTTTCTGTAATGTTACTAACAATGCATGCCAGTGGGTGTGTACTTTTCTAAGTAGCAGAGGAAAGAGTGTAACAGAAGATTGCACAATAGGAGATCTCTTGACGGGTAAGTACCACTAACGCGCCTTTTCTTATTCTATTAATCCTTTGGTAGTAATAAGAAAAGTTATATCCGTGTTGGAAGTAGAAGACATCAAATGCTGTGTTTTCACTGTTGTAACTTAACAATCAGTGAGTTGAGAGTAAAATAGCATAGTAGAAGATTCTGTAATGTAGTGTATCATTATTTTTGTATTTTCATTAGAATTTTCCATTTCAAAATAAAATGAACAGTTACTTGTGCATGGTGGCAAGACTTTGTGCTCTCATTTAAGATAATTGACATTAATATTTTTTAATGCTTGTACATATTTTAGGAGAAAAATAAGATGATTAAATAATTGATAATGCTTGTTGAGTAAAATTGGGTCAAAGTAGAAGCATTCTTTATTAGAAAATGTAGAAAATTCTCAAATTATTGTGCTTTTATTTCATT